>NW_016159640.1:0-4278 GCF_001687245.7 Rhagoletis zephyria
GCAATATTTTTCGAGTAAAAATTTTTTATTGCTTTAACTAAATCTAAGTCGAGGATTCAAATTCCAAAAATTTTCGTCTAAATTTCGAATTCTTTACTCTGAATTTTTAGAACAATTTAAGGTATAGAGTTTTAAAGCAAATACTATTTGAGTATAGCCAACAATGTGCTGCTTAAAACTCCCGTTGATTTTTTTTATTTTTTTCCATTAATAAAAAATGGCGTTGATTAATTTTTTTGCGAACAATCATAGTGCGTATTTACATACCTGTAAATTTTTCTTTATATTTAAATAATCATTTAAAATATTTAGGCAATCAAAAGCTCCTCGGGATTCCAGTAAAATTAGTTTTGAATGGAGCGCGATATGTTCGCCTTATATCGATATACATTTATAAAAAGTATGCAAAGAAATTTATAATATATTTAAAGATAACAACGAAAAATAAATCGGGAACGGAAAGTTCATCAAAAATCTACCAAAATGAGAAAAAATTTACCTTTTTACCAACCCAAATTTTTTCTACCAATTTTGGTAACAATTTACCAAAGTGGCAACCCTGTTTACGAGCCTTTTTTCGCTGTCAAAACACTAGCGCGCCTTTATTCGTGTCTAGTGACCAATGGAAAAACTATTTGCCCAATGTGCCCGTCCATATTTTCTAGTACGTTTAGTCGTTGGCCTTTATGTTCTACATGAAGTAGTTTCGCTGCCTTACTTATTTGCGTTGGTGAACATTTGTTGTTAAACATGTGGTTATCAAAATTTGATNTATAATATATTTAAAGATAACAACGAAAAATAAATCGGGAACGGAAAGTTCATCAAAAATCAACCAAAATGAGAAAAAATTTACCTTTTTACCAACCCAAATTTTTTCTACCAATTTTGGTAACAATTTACCAAAGTGGCAACCCTGTTTACGAGCCTTTTTTCGCCGTCAAAACACTAGCGCGCCTTTATTCGTGTCTAGTGACCAATGGAAAAACTATTTGCCCAATGTGCCCGTCCATATTTTCTAGTACGTTAGTCGTTGGCCTTTATGTTCTACATGAAGTAGTTTCGCTGCCTTACTTATTTGCGTTGGTGAACATTTGTTGTTAAACATCTGGTTATCAAAATTTGACTCTGGTATGGCACTCAGTTTCTGTGACTTTTTGTTGGTGCAATATCAGAGTCAAAGGACACCATGGCATTTCTAATAATTAATCATCGACGAAAATTACATTACCTAAGATAAATGAACATAAATTAAGGACAAAAACTTGAACCAGACAGAACGAAAAATTACACTGAAGATAGGGTTGCCAGACGTACTGCTTTTGGGAGTAAACGTACTCCTTTTTAGTACAATGTACTCCCATGGACTCCCAAAAAAAAATATCTGGAAATGTACTCCTTTATTAGTTTTGTACTTCTTTTGTACTCCTTTTTCCAGCTATTAATATTTTATCATATACAGGGTGTAAAATAGTAACTTTTGCACAGTTTTTTTTTTAATAAAATTGGGCTTTATAGATTTTGCGAAAAAAGTAGCTCATTGTTAATTATACACAGATTTTACTTCAATTTTATTAATTTGTTTTTAAATTTTAACCTTCATTTGGGTTTACCGGCGATAAACACTTTGAGAGAAAAGCGCAAGTAAAAAAGTCGTTATTGTATAGTTTTTAAATTTAACCCTCATTTGGGTTTACCAATGGGTTTGGGAGAAAAGCACAAGCGGCACGCAAGTCTTCGTCGGCTACTTTATTACATACCTTCTGTAACCATAGGCTAATTTCCTCCCGCTAAGAGTGAATTCATTGGACCAACCCTATACAGCTTTTTTTCTTTATACAAAATCTAAGAAAAAATACACCTGGAAAAGAGGTGTGTGCCATATGTACTTATCTCCCAAAGCTGGAAAATGCAAATAAGGCTTAAAGTTTTAAAAGCAATTAATAAAATTAAAGTAAAATATTTACAAAGTTAACAAAAAAATACTTTGTTTAACAAAATCTATAAAGAACCCTTTTATTTTTCAAAAAACCTTTCCGACACTAATTATTTTACGCCCTGTACTTTGATATTCATATTGTGGCAAACACTACTTAGTAAGCAAAGTTAAGTGTGATAGTGAAAAAGAGTAAGCAAGGTAGGTGCAGGGCGCTCGGATATAAAAATTAGAAAAATATTAAATTATTTATAAGGCTTAAATTAAAAAAAAGGGCCATATATTCAGGAAGAGTCTGGAATTCTTTCCTATAAGGGGATCATTGAAGAGGCGGTGAGTGAAGGGGCAGTGGGCGTGGCACCTCCAACCCCCACCTAGGCGCCCTATGGGTCCCAGGGACCCATTAGAAAAATCTCCAAAAATCACAATTTTCACTTGCGTCAACAGTATTTTTGCGTAGAATTCGGTTACGGATTATAACCCCTACTACGTAGAAGAAGAGAGGAGGAACCCCTCTCTCCGTCATAACATTTCTTGTGGATATAATTCCGGCTCGGTGTCCAAAGTATTTTTGCACTTAACTTCTTTCTGCGTAGGCGGCCTTCGGCCGTGCTTAGGGATTATAACCCTTACTAAGTAGAATTCTCCTTTCTGTGTTGCCGGGGAAGAGGGGCAGGCACCTCTTTTGTTATCAAGGGTATATAAAATGTCCCGTGCAAATGAATATTCAACCTTTTTCAAACGAAAAAACGCAAGTGAAAATTGTGACTTTTGGTCATTTGTCTAAGGGGTCCCTAGGGAACCATAAGGGCCCTAGGTGGTCGGAAAAACAATTTTGTCAATGGCGGTTCATGCCCTCTCCAAAAAGGTCGGAAAAGGCGCCCCGTCCACTCCCCCTTCGACCTCCATCTCTTTAGCAACCACCCCTATTGGAAAGCCAACCCATATAGTTATTTATTTTTCACATTTATTGTTGTTTTGAAAAAGATTTCTAAGATATCTTTGTTTGTTTGTACCTAATTAATGGTAATTTGTAACAATAAATTGCACAAAAAATTTAAAAAAAATGTACTCCTTTCTTATGTCATGTACTGCTTTTTTTCTATCAAAAATATAAATGTACTCCTTTCTCCGTTTCAAAATCTGGCAACCCTAACTGAAGATGGCACAACGCCGAAACTGGTTTGTCTGCAAACCAAACTTGACAAGGGATGACGGAAATTCGTTCCAAACAGTGTTGCCGCGAGTCATTTTTAGTGGTAGCCAAATTCCTTTACAAAAAGGGCTAAAAAAGAGCTAAAAAAGTCACTGTGGCTAAAAATGGTAGCTAAAATTTTTTACTTACATATACATACTTAAGTATACATNTTACTTACATATACATACATAAGTATACAGCAAACATTTTCAATAGGTAATGGTATAGAAAAACAACGAACTCTGGAAAAAAAGCAAATATTTTATCCAACCAAAAACCTTTTTGTATAAAAGAGGAAATATACGACACCAGCTTGCTGGCTCCATCAAATGATGGTACCATCAGGTTCGAAGCATATAACTTACCAGCACGCTGGTACCATATTTATTTCATTACAAATGAGGTCGAGGAATGATCGAAATGATTACAGACGAAATTTCATAATTTTTCTACCATTTTGTTAAACATTGCTTTTTTTTAATTCACATCTGCAATATCGTGAACTTAATCTTCCACAAACACGGCTTTGAGTCATATAGTGCAAGAAATTTCCGCCAAAATAATTTTTACTTAGAAAATTTAGCTAATTTCACCACTCACGACCACGGTTGCCACAGGACAAAAAATTTTCTGACCAGAATTTACAAAAAAAGTTACCAAGTAAAAGACAACGTTTTATTATACAATAAACTGTAAAAGCAAACCTCGTTTATTTGCCATAATTAAGACTTGGGTACAATAAATAGTTTTATTAAAAGAAAACTAAACAAATGCATTTTACATATGGGGCTATTAGGGCCAGAGGAGCCTATCTACAACAAAATTTTTAGTAATATGAGAAAGGAGGATATATAGAAAATAAATGCTGTCTTTTACTAAAAAATTTGCCTCTACGTGATGCTACATATTATAGTAAAAGAAAATTAAAAGGGCGCGCCGCGGGCTATTACCTTTTTATATTCTGGTAATGATTTAAGGTGCACCTCAACTTTTTTTGAAATGTCAATTAAGCTACTCTGGCGTTCAAGGCCTCATATAATAATTAGATATATTTACATACATATATAAATAGATTTTTATTCAATCAAGAATATAACAAAAATTTGTGAAACAAAAAACAACACATAAATATTTTTGCAACGCA
>NW_016159640.1:11231-13387 GCF_001687245.7 Rhagoletis zephyria
CATTTGTCTATATCTATCTCGATTCGTTTTGCCTGTTACAAACAACCGTTATGTGAACAAAGTTATAATACCCTTGTGCACAAGTGCGCTCGGGTATAAAAAGTATTGCGCAGCATACGTATCAAACCAGGTTGCAATTTAAAAACGGAATTTGTTTAATAGTTAAAAACCAAAAAAGTGCTCAATATTAATGCATAGCTTTTGTTTCTTATTGAATAAGGCTTTAAAAAGTATAATAAAACAAGCACGTGCAAGCGATCCAAATCAGGAATATTCGGATGACATTTTCAGTGAAGCTTTAATATTAATGGAGGACTTATGTATGCCAACCAACGACAAAGCTCTTTATCAACTCGGTATTCCAGCACCGACACGAGATAGAAATGCTGTACAATACAGAGACTTGATGCGAGAACAGCAGTTTGATGCAAATCAGCTTGAACGATTTGTGCAAACGCAAAAAGAGTTTTTGTTGCTGATCAGAAAAAAACGTACGACAAAATCATGCAACGTGTAACCAAAGGAGATGGCGGAATTATATTTCTAGATACTCCATCTTTCCTCATCAATTTAATATTGGCGTCACTTCGAAAGTGAAATGGGATTGCAGTAGCAGTAGCATAATCGGGGATTGTACCAACACTACTTGATGGCGGACGTGCAGCGCATTCAGCTTCCATTGAATTTAAACCAGACCGAAACACCTACATGCAACATCAGCAAAAACTCTGGTAGGGACATAGCCCTTAAAATGTGCAAAATTGGCACATAAGAAGTCGCTCGAAGCACTTGAGCGAACTCTGCGAGATTTTCGTGGAAAAGACCAACCGATGGGAGGCGCTCTTATACTCATTGCAGGTGATTTTCATCAAACATTACCCGTTATACCACGATCAACGCCTGCAGCGAGCTGAACGCGTGCTTAAAGGCATCGCATCTGTGGAACTATGTCGAAAAAATTATGCTCACAACAAATATGCGAGTACATTTGCTGCAAGATAGGTCTGCACAAATATTTTCAAAGCAACTTTTGGATATCGGAAACGGTGAAATTCCTATTGATAGAACAACAAATACGATATCATTTTCGTCCAACTTTTGTCAAATGCAGCAGAGCATTTAAGACGTCATCGACAGAGTATTTTCAAACATAACGATCAACTACCGAAATCAGGAATGGCTCTACGAACGTGCAATTTTAGCCCCGAAGAACGATGATGTTAGTAAATTAAACGGTCAAATTCAATTGAAAATTCCAGGAGAAGCAGTCGAATATAAATCCATTGATACAGTAATGGATAAAGATCAAGCTGTTAATTACCCAACTGGATTTCTTAATTCTTTGGAGCCACCTGGAATGCCTCCTCATTCGTTGGCGTTAAAAGTTGGATCACCAGTGATGCTTATTCGGAACTTGAACAGAGTGATAATAAAAAAATAACACCGAATTTGATCGAGGCAGCAATCATCAGCGGTAAATTCAAAGGCGAAAATGTGCTGATTCCACTTATACCGATGAATTCCAACGATGTACCGTTCGAATTCACGTGACTTCAATTCCCTTTGCGTCTTGCCTTTGCAATAACTATAAATAAAGCACAAGGGCAATCATTAACTATCGCGGGTTTGGATTTGAAAAAATCGTGCTTTATACGTCGCCTGTTCACGAGTTGGCACACCACAAAATTTCTATATTTACACACCAAATGAAAAAACTAAAAATATTGTTTATCCCTTACCATTTAGGTAAATAAAAAGGTATTCAATTTCAAAACTCTAAATACATGTGTTTTTCTTTGGCGTAGCAACGTGCGCCGGGTATTGCTAGTTATTAATGATCGCCGAACTCTGGACAATCTTTTTTGTAGAAAAGTGTTTATACAAACAAATAATAATGTACAGGATATGGTACATTTAGCTTAATGAAGCTAAAATCTTTTAATAAAAATGTAGTTTTTCTTATAAATTAAATAAGGCCGATAATATCGATATATCGCTAGTGTTCATCAATACTACTGATAAGTATCGATAGTCACTTCTATGAAGATGAAGATGAAGATGAATATGAATATGAAGACGAAGATGAAGATGAAGATGAAGATGAAGATGAAGATGAAGATGAAGATGAAGATGAAGATGAAGATGAAGATGAAGAT
>NW_016159640.1:17702-30773 GCF_001687245.7 Rhagoletis zephyria
TGATGATGATGATGATGATGGTGATGATTTGTTTTTGTTGTTTTATGGCCTCATAACAATTATATTCAACAGTTTTTATTGAGCTTGGAGCCGATTTTAATGTGGAAAAGCAACAACAATTTGACAAAATGATAGAAGTGATAGCTATATCGGAAATCACCACATTTTCTCATCAGAATTCTTTCAGTGGGATTCGAAACGACGATCCCACTGACTCAGCTAGTTGTTTACGCACTGTGCTAAGTTCGCCTTGTGTGTGTTTGTATTCTCTCAATCGTGGGTTGCGCCAATCACGGTACCGCTATTCCTCTCTCAGTGAATTTGACAGAATCGTTGTTTGTATGACGTCACACTTGTGCAACTTGTTTACGTTTTCCTTGCAACATTTTTTCTTTTTCTTCCATTCTTGCTCACGTTTTGGCATTTCTTTCTCGCAATTGCACCAGTGTGACGTCACACAAAAGTTATTCTAAAAAATCCTCTCTGATAGGCGCAACCTTGTATTCTATCACTCTTGCCTTACATATAATATACAAATATACAAATATTATTTGTCCAAATTTAAACAATTTATATGTAATGTATGTATCCATGCATACATAGATTTGTGTATACCATATATACATGCATACTTTTTCGTATAGTGTATATATATGTTTGTACAAATTTAAACAGTTTATATGTACTGTATGTATCAATGCATACATAGATTTGTGTATACCATATATACAAACATACTTTTTCATATAGTGTTTATATAAAAGTGTATAAAGTTTTGTAGAAGAAAGCTGGTTTTTTACAAGTATATAATCGTAAAGATAAGTGAACATCAGTTCAAAAGCTTGTAAAAATGCAGAGCAGTACTATACAAATCGACGAAGCAACGACCCACTGTATGTATGTACACAACTAAATGGAAAAGTGAAAAATGTTGTTTTTGTGGTTTTCATTTCACAAAGGAGATATTACATGCAAAACTATTCCGGAAATTTCCGCTGAAGTGCCAAAGGTTATGCGTATGTTAGCATATTTTAAGTGCAGTACAATAATAAAAACATCCAAAGAGTATATGTACATATGTATGCACGTGCACTGTGGAGAAAATCTCTAGTTCTAGTACATTTAGACCCACGACTGGTTCGCTATAAATCTCTGTTGCATGCAAACGTAGGAATTGGAAATCGTCCCTCTCTGCATTACCTTTTCTATAGTTCGGAACCAGCCCTAAATTCGACAGATGAGATCTATTTCGCTCTGCAACCCTTTTTCTATAGCTCCAAGCGAGGTCTAAAAGCGACAGACGAAAAACATAAAGTTTTTCAAAACAAGGTCGTTTGGTTTTCACATGGTAAGGATTTTTAATAATTTCCAAGGAAATCTGAAATCAAATTTGTTTGAATTAACTTTTCATTTGTTTTCAAACTAATAGTTCATTTCCACCAAGCTTTAACTGGAGTTTATACATATTGAAAAATGGAGATTACAACTTGAAGTGGGTAATTGCTAATGTTCAGTATAAGAAAACAAAAGTAGAGGGCAAAAAGTTAGAAATAAACCCTGCCGATCATCCTATGTGAAAATTCTTGCAACTTACCTGACCTATTAAGCTTTTGGTGGTGTGGGCTATCACAGAAGCCATCGTAGTCCGATAATTCGTGAAATCTATGAATATGCGATCACTGAATCCGAATTGGTACAAACGTGTTTATTCAAAGTATACGCTATGTACGTTCGAAGCTAATCGAATTCAGTGATAGCATTTTCGTAGATTTCACGAAAAATTGGACTACGATTAATTCTATGTAAGAAAGTTCAAACTAAACCAGTGTATTCATTAATTTTTTCCTGAACATTAATTCATTTTCCTGAAAAAGTTTTGCTTTTCGCAGGTTAACGTGAATGGAATAGGAACTTCATATTTATGAGAGCAAAGTAAAATACCATCGATGGTTTCAAAAAACATGGCTCCATCGATGGTTTTTCCGCACTACTGCTTGTGTATATTCTGCATACGGTAAGAAAAAGCAGCGCTTGTGCAGTTGAGTTATGGTCTGATTATACATACTTCGCATAACTTCGCATAAACTTCAAACTGTAATTCGTATGTACTTTGTATGTATTCCATTACCCAGAAATTAGCAAAACTTTTAAAAATTTAGCGATATTTATTGACGGTGTAGTATGCAGTATTGATGGATCGTGATCCATCGCAAAATTTCAAAAAATTTTGAAATCTGGATCGCGGATCCCAATACCGTCAATAAATATTGAACGTGTAGCACTTTCAAAACGCGATCCATACATTTCTTCAGTACATCTTTTACTCTCATAATGTAAACATCGGCTCTGCCTTCACTCTCGGGGCTTAAAATCTTTCAAAACAAATTGAACAAATCTTAAAATAATTGTGGAATGCATTATCTGTAAATTATACGTACAAAATAAAAATATTTTCTTGCAAATACTGACGCGATAAATATTGAACATGTAGCATTCGTGCGCGATCCATCAATCCATCAATATGGATCGCGATCCAAATATCGTGATAATTACTGACCGTGGGACAGAGCCCTTTCGGTAAGTGTATTATGGGTGATGGCAGCCCTGCACTTAATAAAAGCAATTGGCAATGTTGAACATAGGCGATTTCCATGACGATCACTGTATTTCAGGATTTGCAGGTTTTACAGGTAAAGCGGTTTTCGCCATTAATAAACCTTATGGAAGGTGGCGTACGTTAACCGCTTCCTGTAAAAACCTGCAAATCATGAAGTACCTGCAACATACTTATTAAAAAGAGAAACATCGGAATATATCGATGTATCGATAGTTTTAGGGCGATTTTTTTCGGCATCGATGTTAGTGTTTACGATACATCGAAATATCGATGTATCGATGTTGGCTCTGAAAATTTGCATCCCTAATAATCTGACCTTTAGGCTTTCTGCTCATTGGTTGTCCAATGATATTTGCTTCATCGTCACAATCACAATTGCAACGACTACATGACGATTACACTTTCGTAAACTCGGTCGTGATATTTCAATTCATTTGGCGGCATACGTACGGTGACCATTCGTACCGAATTTGGCGGGACACCGATTTTAAGAAAGTTATCCCGCTGAATATCTACTATATATTTGTGGAAGTATGTATGTATGTATGTATGTGCCAGGTTGCAGCCTAAACGGACGGACAGAATCGAAAACATGAACTTGAAATTTGGTATGCAGTCATATATGAACCATTCTTTTTTAAGTCGGACGGATTTCGTAAAAAAAAATTATTCCATGTCTCCGACTCGCTTAAATTTTTTTTGTGGGTTCTATACATCAAATAAGTAACACGTGTTCGAGGAATTTTTTCTCTTTTTTTTTTCTTCGGAGATATGATCTGTCAAAGTTTGCAATTTTTCCTGATTCTGACTAATCATGTACTTCTACAAATCCTTATATCTCAGGTTCTGCTGATCGTAGGGACTTCATCTTAACGTCATTTTAAAGCTAAGAAACGGGCCTAATATTTCTATATATGAGATGGTCAAGATTGTCCTAAAGCTAACTTGGCTACTAACAGTTGAACTTTTTGAAGTTGATTTGAATAGTGAAGACCAGTAAATTAGGAATTTAAAATTATACCATCTTAATTTTTTTTTATTCTCTATAAAAAACTTGGTCCAAAAAAACGGGGGTTTCTCAAGAACTATTTTTAAAATATTTTTCCTTAATACGAGATGGTTTATTTTATGAGAATCAACGATTTTTTGTAATTTTTTTCCAAAAATTATGTTAAGATATATTTAGTAAGGTGTTAAACATCGGGTTTTTGCAAAAAGTTAATTTTTATTACGGATTCCGATAGCTTATTTCATGTATAGAACCCATCAAAAAAATTTGAAGCCAATCGAAAGTGTGACACCAGATTTGGTGTCCGATATGGAAAAGAATGTCTCATTTATGATAGATGCTTATAGTAGGGTATATACTAGAGCTCGGGCAATTCGGTTAATCGATTAACCGAATTATTCGAATCTGACTGAAGTCGACTACTGTTAATCGGTTAGCAATATTCGAGTATTCGAAAGCTGTCGACTATTCGGATAACCGTTCACTTTAGATTATTCGGTTAACCGTTCATTTTCGGTTAATCGAATATTTTCAGTTCGAGTTTTTTTTTGCATTTACAGATACATATACATATATGAAAAGTCGTAGTACATATGTATATAAGATTGCATGTGCAAAATTAAGGCAAACTTTTTTTGCAAGAAATAAAGGTATGTGCAGAAAAATACTGGAGGAAATAAAATTAAATTCTATCACATATTAATTATTACTAAATCTTTGGTATCAATGTTAAGGGCTATATTATAAGACAAATTTTTTGGATAGTTTTTTTGCATACACCGTTATTTTGTGCCATATAGACCCCCATAAGGCAATACGTTACTTAATACACATTGTGAATTGCCAAAATATGTTATGTCCATATTTAAGAATCATTTATTTCCATTTTAAAGGATGAAATACAACATAAATGTAAATAGTATGTATGGATAACATAGTTTTTTCAACACATCGTTATTAAAAACCTTAAAATCCTAAATTAACTTATTTTAAGAAACGTCTGTTTTGGCACAAAAATGTGAGAAGGTGTACATTTTGTGGCAGTAGGCATCTTCTTCGTTGAGAGACAATGTTTCCACCAATAGAAAATGTTCGCTCCGACTCAGCTGAAGTTGCTGGAATACATAGATAACGCTTGGCTAACTTGAAAATATTAGGATAAATTTCGCTATGAGTTTTCCACCATGTTATTGGATCAATATTATGACCAACTTGTGGTTCTGCGTCACCTTCTAGCCGCTTCTTCTTGGATTTGTTGGGCCTATCCCTTGAGTTTTCATTGTGGAAAGCTTCGGCTGAATGTGCGCTAATTATTGAAATGTTATTGCGAAATATTTTAGAAACAATGGCTAAAGCAATACCTACCTCTCATTTTCGCGATTTTTGTTATGCATTTTTTTTAAATGGTTGTTCAGTGAGGATGTGGAGGAGTTGTAGCACAAAACTGCACCACATATGGAACATGTTACTTCCTTTTCGGCCTCTGATTTTTCGAAAAAATCCCAAACCCAGCTCCTTTTGCGTCCGCTCATTTTTGTATCTGAATATACATTCAAATGTGTGCATGTATATATTTAAAAAATTTTTTTTTTCATTTGTCAAAGAAATTTCAATAAAAGTTCGGTTACTGAAATTCGATTTGCTACAATGCTCGAGTAGTCGAAGCAAAGCAACTATTCGAATAATCGAAGGCGGGCGACTATTCGAATACCATTAACCGACTAATAAGCATGCGAACGGTTACGAATCGACTAATCGGTTAACCGATTAGTCGAATAGTCGGATAATTTTACGAGCCCTAGTATATACAAATTAGTTTGTAAAAGTGTGCGTGGCACATCCTACAGGCGTGAAATTTTCTATCAACCATAACTTCGGAACCATAAGTCACATGAACTTGAAATTTGGTATGCAGTCATATATATGGTAGGTGCTTATAGTATGGTATATATGTATAATTGAGTTTGTAAAAGTGGGCGTGACACATCCAATAGGCGTGGAATATTTTATCAGCTATAAATCCGAAATTATAAGTCATATGAATTTAAAATTTATTATTCCGCCATATATATGGTCGATGCTTATATGTAGTAGGGTATATATAAATGAGTTTATAAAAGGGGGCATAGCACATCCCATAGGCGTGCATTATTTTAAAAGCTTTAATTTCCGAGCCATAACAGGCTAACCTCATATTCGCGGCTTGCATTTTGGTACGCATGCCGTCGAATTTGTTTTTTTTGCGTCACCCGAAATTGACTTGTATGCGTTTGCACTTGATTTCATTGAGCGAAACGTCAAATCAAAATGTCACGCAGAACAAAAATTGGAAATTGAGTTAGCTTCATACGCACGCCGTTCAATTTCGGTTGATCTCATACAAGTTGCATGTGCATGAGAAATTTTTGACAATAAATTGGCGGCGTGCGTGAATATTAGGTTAGCCTGTAATTCCCAAGAACTTGAAATTTGGTATACAGGCATACCTATGGTAGGCGCTTATAGTAAGGCATATATACGTGAGTTTGCAAAAGCGGGCGTGGCACAACCCTAGGCGTGGAAAATTTTATCAGCTATAACTTCGGAACCATATGTCAGGTGAAATTGAAATTTGGTACGCAGACGTATCTATGGTGGGTGCCTATAGTAGTGTATATATAAATAAGTTTGTAAAACGGGGCGTGACATCTTCCAGCGTGGAAATTTTTATCAGCTATAACTTCGGAACCATTAGTCACATGAACTTGAAATTTGGTGTACATATATATCTATGGTCGTTGCTTATAGTTAAATGAATTTGTAAAAGGGGGTGTGGCACATCCCATAGGCGTAAAATTTTTTACCAGCTATAACTTCGGAACCATAAGTCACATGAGATTGAATTTGGAATTGAGATACTATAGCTATGACAAGTGCTTATAGCAGGTTGTATATAAAAGAGTTTGTACAAGAAGGCGTGACACGTCCCATGGGCGTGACATTTTTAGCAGATATAACTTCTGAACCACAGGTCACATGAACTTGAAATTTGATGTGAAGGTCTATGATAAATGCTTATAGTAAGGTATATGCATATGTGGGAGGTGTTTGGAGTAAAGTATATATAAATGACTTTGTAAAAGGGGGATAAATATCTATTCATCTATTTTTCATTTGGATATTTAAAACTGTGTTTTTTTTTAACCTTACAGTCTTTAGACCATTTTGAAATGGAAAGATTAAATCGTTTTTTGGTCCCGCGATGCTGTTAAACGAAAAATGTTCATTCATCTATATATATAAATGTGAATGTCTGTTTGTTTATTATAACTTTTGAACCGCGACATGGGATCGCACGAAACTTTGCAAACTTATTTGTTTTTATCCCGGGAAGGTTATAGGCATAGAGAAAAATCGGCAGTACTGGAAAAAAGGGCGTGGCACCTCCCATACTAACTAAAATTTTCATGTTGTATATCTCTTAAAATATTTGTGGTAGAGTACTGGAACTTGGTGTCAAGATAAACGAGATTAATTTCATACTCACGGGCAAAAATGGGCGGAATTTGAAAAGAGGGCGTGGCACCTCCCGTAAGCGTGAAATATTGAATCAGCTATAACTTCGGAACCGTAAGTCACTTGAACTTGAAATTTGGTATGCAGACATATCTATGGTACATAGGTGCTTATAGTAGGGTATACATAAATAAGTTTGTAAAAGGGGGCGTGGATCATCTCATAGGCATGGAATTTTTAATCAGCCATAACTTCTGAAGTCACATAAACTTGAAATTTGGTATGCAGACATATCTATTGTGCATAGGTGCTTATAGTAAGGTATGTTTATATAAATGAGTTTGTAGAAGGGGGCGTAGCGCATAACACAGGCGTTGAATTTTGTATCATCCATAACTTCGGAACCACAATTTACATGGCCCCTTTAATTCTTTCTGATATGCCTTTCAAATTTACAGGACTCAGTTTCCAGTTCGCTTAGCTTTTGCAATGACAATGGGCCGTATGAATAAGAACTAAGCAATTGCTTTTTCTTAAAATTTCATACCGTTTACTTCAATTTTTGTTTGAATAAATCGAGTAAAAAATCTGATATTTAAGAAAAAGCAATTGCTTATTTTTTATTCATATGGCCCAATAAACAATAATTCCTAAAAGCAAAACCCAAAACTTTGTCGAAAATAAAATCTATGATGATTGCATTGGAAAATGCATTTATGTTAATAGAGGCTTTGAAGTATTAAAAACATGCTTTTATTAGAGTTATTATTCCAAAGAAAATAGATAGCTAAAATTTTAATATTACAACATTGGTATTTCTACTATTACTTACATACATATCGTCGTTATTATTTATTGGAGATATTTTAATGTAAATAAAAACACCTGCTGTGCCAAAAAGTTATTATTAGATTTCATTACATAACACCCAAGCTAGACAAGTGTCCTTCAGTATTGTCCTATAGTAGTAATAGAGCAGAAATAAAATACATCTTTACATAAATAATTTTTCATATTTTTATAAAGACTTGGTGTGAAACAAGCGGGTAAAGCTAGTAATAAATAAAACTCCTTCGGAAATAAAGATTCTACCGGAAAATTGCAGCTATACTAAAACAGCTAAGCGAATAGGCAACTAAACGGAATGGACCGTAGCAGAATAATTTAAATTTAAAAATTCTATCGTTGCCTTAATACACCTAATATTAATAACAAAACAAGATATGTGGTACGAAAAATAATGACAAATATATAATAGTTGAAGCACGATAAAGCTAAAAGTAGCGGATTTTGACGAAATTTTGTTTGTAAATAGCTTTCAGCAACCACCATGTCAAGGGCCCAAAAATTTCCTTTTTACCGGTAAGTGGACCAGACACCGATCTATCCGTAAAAAATCTTATTTATGGTGAGATTTGCCCGAAACTTGGATTATATGCTTGGATTAGCATATATCGCACACAATCTTCCAAAGTGACACAACTCAAAATTTGGCATAGTTTAAATTATGCACTAAAAATGTACACAGAGTTTTTATTTACCTTACAGCGAAAGCTGGAGAATGTTTTGTTATAATTTGTTGAAAAACCTAAGGTAAAGTGTAATTTTGAGTTGTGTCACCTTTGATAATTGTGTGGGCTAAGCAGGATACTTTTTTCTGATAGGTGGACCAGGGTTCTATTAGAAAATATCTTATTCATGGTCATAGCTTGAAATTCGGTGCACGTATTATAGATATACATACATAGAATATAATTGAATGATTGTTTACGTTTCGAAATGTGTTTCAAGGCCCCGCCAAGCGTGCGGGTATTGATTTTCTATCTATATCTACTTATTATTAAGGAGAAGTCCCTTCTTTTTATAAGAGCTAATCTCGCGAACGGCTGTACCCTTTTTTTTGCAATTTTGGACACCTACTACACACACACTCTATAAGTCACTCATCATGCCTGTCAGTGTTGCCAGGTCTTCGGCATGAGAAAACGTTCCTCTTGGTCTAAAAAAACGTCATTTTCTGCCCAAAAACGTCTTTGTCAAATGCATGCACAAATAATTGTTCTTATTAAACTTTTATTGTATACAAAGGTACATAAGTATGTACATATGTAAGGTATATTAAAATGTCATTTCGACAGAGCACATTTACAATTTATTGTAAACTGGTTTGAGATCGTTAATATAAAAATCATTTTATACATACACCTGTGATCAGCTGATTCAGTCATCAACATTTTGATCGATTGTGGCTGTTTTTCTATTGTTTAATTAATGTTTATTATTTTTCCATAAAAGCCTAGCTCGTTATATAACAAACTAAATATAAATCCACATTTCAAACTTTGTGCAAAAATTATAAAAAAATCTGCAAAGTATCAGCTAGATTTTCAACTTTTTATTAAGATTTTTAAAAATTTTTTTGAGTATTCAGCTTGATAGCCTATTAAATTCCAGGGTAATATTACATTTACATTGGACCAAAATGCGTGATTTGAAATCAGTCACAGTTTACACTGCTTGATCCGCATTTGCTTTGACTTCTCATCAAATGAAAAGGGAAGACAAAAACAAAATGTATGTAAACAAACACTACATTTATTATATTGTTAACGCTTTTTGGACACAAAAAGGCAATTATTCTTTGATTAAACTAAAAATGTGTAAAGCTCTTGTATAAATTAACAATTTTTACACACAAATTTCAAAGATTTATTTATTTCGTTGTGTTTGTTTTGTGTTTGAAAAATTCCAAATGTCAAAGACAAACCAAAGCTTTTGTGGAACTTTTGTTTCTGAGTGCGTTCAATAAAATAGTACGGCAATTGGAACGCATTTGTTTCGTGATTTTGTGTAAATGCGTCGAAATGCGTCATTCTGGAAATGTGAATTTGTATGGAGAAATGCGTGATTTGGCCTCGCATTTGAGGTTTCTCGCCCAAATGACGCATTTGGGCTCAATGTAAATGTAATATAATAATATGCAAGTTATAAGTTGCTAAAGAATCGCGTTGATTTTTAATCTTTTTTTTTCTTGAAGACATTGGTTTATGTGGTCGATTGTCGACAATGCTAAATGACGTTCTGCTAAGAAGGAACATAGCAATATTTCAGCCTTTTTTGCGTTCATTACATTTTCAATGAAGCCTTAAAAAAGTCGCCTACTTTTTTCTGACTTTTTATGCTGCTTCAGTTTTTTTTTTTTGGTGCTTTTGCGAGCGGGCGTGTTGCAATAGATCAGCTCTTCCTGATTTGGCTTTTAATGTGCAATTGCAAACATTGCAGTAAGCTTCTTAACCTCAAGTGTTCACAAAACCAGCCAAGAATCCAAAAAAATGCGCGTACGCTTGGTTTGTATCATATTTAAGTCATCTGTGTCCAAAGAATAAGTATCTTTTGAAAGAGCTGCTGCAAAAAACAAAGATTGTAAAGATTTATTAAAACAATAATTCAAAATCAGTTCTACTTACAAGATTTGGTAACAGAGAAAAATTACTGATAAGTTAAAAAACGTAATTTTTTACACAAAAAACGTCCGAACGTCAACAGGATACAAAAAACGTCCAAATGACGTTAAAAACGTCAACCTGGCAACGCTGATGCCTGTGCTCGTGTATCGCGCGGAGGCATGGACAATAAAAACATCTGACGAAACGGCTTTTGGAGTTTTGAGAGAAAGATTTTGCGAAATATGTACGGATCTTTAATCGTTGGCGATGGCGAATACCACAGACGATTTAACTATGAGCTGTATGAGCTTTACAACAATATAGACATAACGCAGCGAATTAAAATTGGCTCCGCTGGCTTGGCCATGTCGTTCGAATGGGCAAAAACGCTCTTGACAGTATTCAACGCGGGCCACGATGCTGGTAACAGAGGAAGAGGAAGGCCTACTCTGTGTTGGAAAGATCAGGTGGAGAAGGACTTTGCTTCACTTGGCATCTCCAATTGGCGTCAGTTGACACAGAAGAGAAATGACTGGCGTGCTGTTTTGAACTCGGCCAAAATTTCCTAGGCGGTTACAGCGCCAATAAAGAAGAAGAAGAAGAGAGACACCTACTGCAGACTTTCCAAGGCTGGTTATAGGCTGATAACCATTTCGATATATCAAGGGAGCGTGCATCTCCCCTAGAAATCGAATTTTTCGTACCGATCAAAGTCAAATTACCACTGTTGAATCAACCACTAAATAGAATAAAGACAATTTTTGATGAATGCCTACAAATACCATTCTAAGATATTTAAGGTTTAGTCTGAAATAAGACTATGTGTACTGAATTTATATGGACCAATGATACTCTCGCATTTTGAAATTGCCACCAACTAACCGGATCATTATTGTCGCAGGAACTTCTTCAAGGGCATGCCTTCTGAACGTAAAAACGTTGGACCAAATGTTTCAATAAAAAAATTATTTTTAACAGGACGAAGTTCGCCGGGTCTGCTAGTTATAAATATAAGATAAGCTGATATAATAAACTCAACAAAATCATAAGTCTGTTATTTTTTTGTCATCAATTAGCACTTTTTAAATATGTAGATATGTATGAGCTTTTCTCACATTCTGAGTAGGAAAGTATTTTACGACCACATCAACATCCAACTGCTATACCAGAGCTAGCCGCGAAATACGCTCTTTTTTAGAACACGAGCGATGAAAATTCTTTACTCTGGCAAGCACACTTAAGGAACGTTCAGCACTAGCTACAGTAAAAAGTATTGTGCAAAATATACGCAAAGCGACGCAAACGTCCGGAAAAATGGTTATTGACAGCATGCGCATTGTTTTCCTTCAAAATTAAATTGTAAAAAAATAATTGCATGCAAGAACCATATATTTCACACCTTCCGCCCGCGCAACCCCTCAGAAAAGTATGTTTTCTATTTTTCAAATCGCTAACATGTAAAAAACAAAAATAGCTATGTTTCTTACTGCGCATGGTTCTTTTTTTACAAGCTTTCATTTAACTTGCTAATCTTTAGAAGAAAAGAATAATAACACTTATTTACAACAAAAATGTTCTATGGATGCCACTTTCCAATTCCTATGAAGAGTTGCTCGGTGATTCCGAAAAAGAGATAGCGAATATGGATAACTTTTCGACCTCCCGCACTTGCGCGGGAGTGCAATGGGGTATAGTCGTTGCGCTGGGTATGCAGTTACAGTTACACGGCTATACTCTCTCCCGACTCTTGCGGCCTCATTCGCGCACTCTGGGCAACGTGAGCAACCCATGTGGAAGATGCGGTAACCAATCCGCCGAGCTTCGGTGGGGCTATTCCGACTTATGGTCTGATTATGGCAACTTAACGTAACGTGCGGCTCTCTCTTAAAAATTCTGTTAAATGGATGTTGCTTATAATTGAACAGCCGAAACTTAACGTAACTTAATGCCACGTCGAAATCTCTTTCATTTTGATTCTCTGGCGTCTGTTCACCATTAGGTGCGGCTGCAAGCGGGTGTCTGCTTGGATCAAGTGGCTCGCTGTATAAACGAGTATTTGCCTGAGAAACCATCCCCGTCCTTGCAATGGGTTGTGCGCTGGGTTTGGGACCCGCCACGTAAAAACCATTTCCAGTGAAGAAGCAAGGTAAAGCCCCGGAAGAGACCACATCACCCACCAGGCATGCTTCCAGTGTTTTGGACGTACATACACTCCGAGGCCCAAACATCAACTCGGACCACTATACGCACCCGCCTCTGTGCAGCAAAAAATATGCGGCCAAATATGCAAGGAAAGCTTAACGTCGAAAAGCTGCAATCACAACAGACAGCCAGTGCTTTCGCTACTCGACTCACACCTGCTTTCAGAGAGCACTCTTCAACTAACCGACATATGCGAGCAGTGGAACCACATTTCTTGCTCATTAAGTACCGCCGCCGAAGAAGTAGTCGGATTTCAGCGAGCCCGAAAGAACAACTGGTACGATGAGGAGTGTCAGGAAGCT
>NW_016159640.1:30798-37889 GCF_001687245.7 Rhagoletis zephyria
ATTTGTTCCACAACTGCCACGCCCTATTTTTAGGGGTTTGTCGCCTTAAAGAAAAATCTTGAAGTACAAATATTATACCTTAATAGGTGTTCTACCGAAATCTGCAATAAAATTTAAATTCTTGCAAAAACTCGATGTTTAACACCTTACTAAATATATCTCAACATAAGTTTTGGAAAAAAAATACAAAAAATTGTTGATTCTCACAAAATACACCATCTCGTCATAAAGAAAAATATTTTAAAAATAGTTCTTGAAAAACCCCCACTTTTTTGAACCACTTTTTACAGAGAATTAAACAAGGATTACGATGGTATAATTCTAAATCTCTAATTTACTGGTCTTCACTATGCAACTCAACTTCAAAAAGTTCAACTGGTAATAGCTAAGTTAGCCTTAAGACACTCTTGACCATCTTATATAGAGAAATATTAAGGCCCATGCTTTAGCTCTAAAACGACGTTAAGATGAAGTCTCTACGATGGGCAGAACCCGAGATATAACGATTTGAAGGAGTACATGATTAGTCAGAATCAGGAAAAAGGGAAAACTTTGACAGAAAAAAAAATTCCTCGAACACGTGTTAGCTTATTAGTCTCATTTATGATAGATGCTTATAGTAGGGTATATACAAATTAGTTTGTAAAAGTGTGCGTGGCACATCCTACAGGCGTGAAATTTTCTATCAACCATAACTTCGGAACCATAAGTCACATGAACTTGAAATTTGGTATGCAGTCATATATATGGTAGGTGCTTATAGTATGGTATATATGTATAATTGAGTTTGTAAAAGTGGGCGTGACACATCCAATAGGCGTGGAATATTTTATCAGCTATAAATCTGAAATTATAAGTCATATGAACTTGAAATTTATTATTCAGCCATATATATGGTCGATGCTTATATGTAGTAGGGTATATATAAATGAGTTTATAAAAGGGGGCATAGCACATCCCATAGGCGTGCATTATTTTAAAAGCTTTAATTTCCGAACCATAACCGGCTAACCTAATATTCGCGGCTTGCGTTTTGGTACGCATTCCGTCGAATTTGTTTTTTTGCGTCACCCGAAATTGACTTGCATGCGTTTGCACTTGATTTCATTGAGCGAAACGTCAAATCAAAATGTCACGCAGAACAAAAATTGGAAATTGAGTTAGCTTCATACGCACGCCGTTCAGATTTCGGTTGATCTCATACAAGTTGCATGTGCATGAGAAATTTTTGACAATAAATTGGCGGCGTGCGTGAATATTAGGTTAGCCTGTAAGTCCCAAGAACTTGAAATTTGGTATACAGGCATACCTATGGTAGGCGCTTATAGTAAGGCATATATACGTGAGTTTGCAAAAGCGGGCGTGGCACAACCCTAGGCGTGGAAAATTTTATCAGCTATAACTTCGGAACCATATGTCAGGTGAAATTGAAATTTGGTACGCAGACGTATCTATGGTGGGTGCCTATAGTAGTGTATATATAAATAAGTTTGTAAAACGGGGCGTGACATCTTCCAGCGTGGAAATTTTTATCAGCTATAACTTCGGAACCATTAGACACATGAACTTGAAATTTGGTGTACATATATATCTATGGTCGTTGCTTATAGTAGGCTATATATAAATGAATTTGTAAAAGGGGGTGTGGCACATCCCATAGGCGTAAAATTTTTTACCAGCTATAACTTCGGAACCATAAGTCACATGAGATTGAATTTGGAATTGAGATACTATAGCTATGACAAGTGCTTATAGCAGGTTGTATATAAAAGAGTTTGTACAAGAGGGCGTGACACGTCCCATGGGCGTGACATTTTTAGCAGATATAACTTCTGAACCACAGGTCACATGAACTTGAAATTTGATGTGAAGGTCTATGATAAATGCTTATAGTAAGGTATATGCATATGTGGGAGGTGTTTGGAGTAAAGTATATATAAATGACTTTGTAAAAGGGGGATAAATATCTATTCATCTATTTTATCATTTGGATATTTAAAACTGTGTTTTTTTTTTTAACCTTACAGTCTTTAGACCATTTTGAAATGGAAAGATTAAATCGTTTTTTGGTCCCGCGATGCTGTTAAACGAAAAATGTTCATTCATCTATATATATAAATGTGAATGTCTGTTTGTTTATTATAACTTTTTATCCCAGGGAAGGTTATAGGCATAGAGAAAAATCGGCAGTACTGGAAAAAAGGGCGTGGCACCTCCCATACTAACTAAAATTTTCATGTTGTATATCTCTTAAACTATTTGTGGTAGAGTACTGGAACTTGGTGTCGAGATAAACGAGATTAATTTCATACTCACGGGCAAAAATGGGCGGAATTTTAAAAGGGGGCGTGGCACCTCCCGTAAGCGTGAAATATTGAATCAGCTATAACTTCGGAACCGTAAGTCACATGAACTTGAAATTTGGTATGCAGACATATCTATGGTACATAGGTGCTTATAGTAGGGTATACATAAATAAGTTTGTAAAAGGGGGCGTGGATCATCTCATAGGCATGGAATTTTTAATCAGCCATAACTTCTGAAGTCACATAAACTTGAAATTTGGTATGCAGACATATCTATTGTGCATAGGTGCTTATAGTAAGGTATGTTTATATAAATGAGTTTGTAGAAGGGGGCGTAGCGCATAACACAGGCGTTGAATTTTGTATCAGCCATAACTACGGAACCACAATTTACATGGCCCCTTTAATTCTTTCTGATATGCCTTTCAAATTTACAGGACTCAGTTTCCAGTTCGCTTAGCTTTTGCAATGACAATGGGCCGTATGAATAAGAACTAAGCAATTGCTTTTTCTTAAAATTTCATACCGTTTACTTCAATTTTGTTTGAATAAATCGAGTAAAATGTCTGATATTTAAGAAAAAGCAATTGCTTATTTTTTATTCATATGGCCCAATAAACAATAATTCCTAAAAGCAAAACCCAAAACTTTGTCGAAAATAAAATCTATGATGATTGCATTGGAAAATGCATTTATGTTAATAGAGGCTTTGAAGTATTAAAAACATGCTTTTATTAGAGTTATTATTCCAAAGAAAATAGATAGCTAAAATTTTAATATTACAACATTGGTATTTCTACTATTACTTACATACATATCGTCGTTATTATTTATTGGAGATATTTTAATGTAAATAAAAACACCTGCTGTGCCAAAAAGTTATTATTAGATTTCATTACATAACACCCAAGCTAGACAAGTGTCCTTCAGTATTGTCCAATAGTAGTAATAGAGCAGAAATAAAATACATCTTTACATAAATAATTTTTCATATTTTTATAAAGACTTGGTGTGAAACAAGCGGGTAAAGCTAGTAATAAATAAAACTCCTTCGGAAATAAAGATTCTACCGGAAAATTGCAGCTATACTAAAACAGCTAAGCGAATAGGCAGCTAAACGGAATGGATCGTAGCAGAATAATTTAAATTTAAAAATTCTATCGTTGCCTTAATACACCTAATATTAATAACAAAACAAGATATGTGGTGCGAAAAATAATGACAAATATATAATAGTTGAAGCACGATAAAGCTAAAAGTAGCGGATTTTGACGAAATTTTGTTTGTAAATAGCTTTCAGCAACCACCATGTCAAGGGCCCAAAAATTTCCTTTTTACCGGTAAGTGGACCAGACACCGATCTATCCGTAAAAAATCTTATTTATGGTGAGATTTGCCCGAAACTTGGATTATATGCTTGGATTAGCATATATCGCACACAATCTTCCAAAGTGACACAACTCAAAATTTGGCATAGTTTAAATTATGCACTAAAAATGTACACAGAGTTTTTATTTACCTTACAGCGAAAGCTGGAGAATGTTTTGTTATAATTTGTTGAAAAACCTAAGGTAAAGTGTAATTTTGAGTTGTGTCACCTTTGATAATTGTGTGGGCTAAGCAGGATACTTTTTTCTGATAGGTGGACCAGGGTTCTATTAGAAAATATCTTATTCATGGCCATAGCTTGAAATTCGGTGCACGTATTATAGATATACATACATAGAATATAATTGAATGATTGTTTACGTTTCGAAATGTGTTTCAAGGCCCCGCCAAGCGTGCGGGTATTGATTTTCTATCTATATCTACTTATTATTAAGGAGAAGTCCCTTCTTTTTATAAGAGCTAATCTCGCGAACGGCTGTACCCTTTTTTTTGCAATTTTGGACACCTACTACACACACACTCTATAAGTCACTCATCATGCATGTCAGTGTTGCCAGGTCTTCGGCATGAGAAAACGTTCCTCTTGGTCTAAAAAAACGTCATTTTCTGCCCAAAAACGTCTTTGTCAAATGCATGCACAAATAATTGTTCTTATTAAACTTTTATTGTATACAAAGGTACATAAGTACCTAAGTAAGTCATTTCGACAGAGCACATTTACAATTTATTGTAAACTGGTTTGAGATCGTTAATATAAAAATCATTTTATACATACACCTGTGATCAGCTGATTCAGTCATCAACATTTTGATCGATTGTGGCTGTTTTTCTGTTGTTTAATTAATGTTTATTATTTTTCCATAAAAGCCTAGCTCGTTATATAACAAACTAAATATAAATCCACATTTCAAACTTTGTGCAAAAATTATAAAAAAATCTGCAAAGTATCAGCTAGATTTTCAACTTTTTATTAGGATTTTTAAAAATTTTTTTAGTATTCAGCTTGATAGCCTATTAAATTCCAGGGTAATAATATGCAAGTTATAAGTTGCTAAAGAATCGCGTTGATTTTTAATCTTTTTTTTTCTTGAAGACATTGGTTTATGTGGTCGATTGTCGACAATGCTAAATGACGTTCTGCTAAGAAGGAACATAGCAATATTTCAGCCTTTTTTGCGTTCATTACATTTTCAATGAAGCCTTAAAAAAGTCGCCTCCTTTTTTCTGACTTTTTATGCTGCTTCAGTTTTTTTTTTTGGTGCTTTTGCGAGCGGGCGTGTTGCAATAGATCAGCTCTTCCTGATTTGGCTTTTAATGTGCAATTGCAAACATTGCAGTAACGTGCGGCTCTCTCTTAAAAATTCTGTTAAATGGATGTTGCTTATAATTGAACAGCCGAAACTTAACGTAACTTAATGCCACGTCGAAATCTCTTTCATTTTGATTCTCTGGCGTCTGTTCACCATTAGGTGCGGCTGCAAGCGGGTGTCTGCTTGGATCAAGTGGCTCGCTATATAAACGAGTATTTGCCTGAGAAACCATCCCCGTCCTTGCAATGGGTTGTGCGCTGGGTTTGGGACCCGCCACGTAAAAACCATTTCCAGTGAAGAAGCAAGGTAAAGCCTCGGAAGAGACCACATCACCCACCAGGCATGCTTCCAGTGTTTTGGACGTACATACACTCCGAGGCCCAAACATCAACTCGGACCACTATACGCACCCGCCTCTGTGCAGCAAAAAATATGCGGCCAAATATGCAAGGAAAGCTTAACGTCGAAAAGCTGCAATCACAACAGACAGCCAGTGCTTTCGCTACTCGACTCACACCTGCTTTCAGAGAGCACTCTTCAACTAACCGACATATGCGAGCAGTGGAACCACATTTCTTGCTCATTAAGTACCGCCGCCGAAGAAGTAGTCGGATTTCAGCGAGCCCGAAAGAACAACTGGTACGATGAGGAATGTCAGGTAGCTGCAGAGCAAAAAGATGCCGTCTACAGGGTCACGCACAGATCGGGCGCGACGCGCGCTGTGTGGGACCACTATAAGGATTTGAAGAGGGCAGCCAGGCGTAACCGCCGCAATAAGAAGAGAAGCCGAAACACGTGAGTGCGAAGAGCTTGAAATGCTAGCCGATAGGAAGAATGCCCGAAAATTTTACCAGACTTAGGCAACTTACGGAAGATTTCAAGACCAGGGCTAGTGATGTTCTGATACAAGTACATATGAGTAAATACTCTCTACCAAGTACCGAGTATTTTTTGTACTATACATGTTACCAAGTACTTGGAGGGTATCGAGTACATTGTGCAAGTAGTTGTTCGGTCAAAAAAATTATGCAACTCTAGTCAAATTAGTAAAGTTGCCACAAGTTTGATATATGGGGTTTGCCACGTATCCCATGTGCTGAAGCTTTATGGCATTTCATACAACAATAGCCTGCGTTACGCAGGAAAAATACGTAGATATATACATATTTATGTTAAAAACTAGCAAATGCCTGGCTTGCTTCGCTACGCCTGATAAGAACTTTTGCGTTGACCAATACAAAAATAGGTTTGAAATGCAAAAAGGGTTTGTAATGTAAACACTGTTGGCTTCGGTTTAATGGTTAAATCCTGCTGTTCCACAGGAAGAAAGAGTGTTCCCGCTCAAACGGGGTCATTTATGTTTCAATTCGTCCCACCTCTTCTTGATATACCTATGGCCCGTTGGTGTGTCTAGGACATCTGTGGCGCCTTAAAAATTGTTCGCTTCTTTGGATTCATACTTAAGGGATGGGGCTTTATTAAATAATCTGGGAAGTAAATTTGTAGAGCGGTAACTAAATATCTTGATTCCAGCGCCATCTACTTTTTGGGTACGTTTTTTGCTGAAGCACTTCTTATCAAAAAATACCCGTTAACCCAGGTAGTACGATAAAGATGGATTTTTTAATATCCCGACTCCAGCGCTATCTTTCGGCAGAATTTTTTGCAAAAGTATATTTTATGATGCAGAGTATCCGGCGTCGTTCGGTGTAAACAAATAAAAATATAAAACAGTTAGTAATATTTTCGGTTTACCATAAATTAAGGGAGATATAAACTATTTTTCTTATTTAATTTAAGGTCTCCTTTTGAACAATACTTTAATTTTTTGTGCGGTATAGAAGCATAAATACTATTCGGGCATCCCACTCGTAAGCATTCGACACATAAGCACATGTCAAAGCAAAGTCTCAGGGAATAGTGAAGACTTATAAATTAAAATGGAAGGTCTGTGTAAACAAATAGGACTCCTTATAGAAACACATCCTCTCCTTTGCCGCATCCAGTAATAATTCTTGCTGCAATTATATTGGTCATCATTTTCTTTACTAAGAATCTTGTTTCATTATTAAGGTTAGGTGGATTA
>NW_016159640.1:37914-41657 GCF_001687245.7 Rhagoletis zephyria
CATGTCGTTCGAATGGACACCGACGCTCCAGCTCTGAAAGTATTCAACTCGGAACCCGCTGGTGGTAGCAGAGGAAGAGGGAGGCCCCCACTGCGATGGAAAGATCAGGTGGAGAAGGACTTGGCTTCACTTGGCGTTTCCAATTGGCGTCAGTTGGCACAGAGGAGAAACGACTGGCGTGCTTTGCTGAACTCGGCCAAAATCGCTTAGGCGGTTACAGCGCCAAAAAAGAAGAAGAAGAAGTTGGAAAGAGGTAAATGTGTTTTGGTTCGTGTCTCCACTACGAGATGCTTTGGTATGTATGTGGCGTCTGTACGTACCTTCATTTAATTTTTTTCAAACTTTCAGGAATTAAAGCACAAGAAAACCTAAGAAGGTTTTGTTCCAGGATGTTTTGATTCGTACGCCTTTGTGGGCGTGGCTGCTGCCTGAAATTCGAAAAAATGCAATTTTTAAACTACCACTGAGGCCGCACTACTCAGTCCATGTAATTAAGGTGGATATCAGTAGAAGGGTCTTCAAATAAGCTATCTAACGCTATCTCTTGTGTTAATAAAATATAAATATGTCATAAGGTTATCGTCTGAAAACTAAAAATCGGGCTGCTGAAAATATACATTTCGGGCATTTTCTCAAAAACTGGTCAGTCGATTTTATTCTAGGTTTCCACAAGTCTAGCCCAAAACCTTAGCTTTCATCTAGCATACAGCTTATATCTGGGAAAACTCTCGTTGTGGAGATATTGCGATTCAAATTGAAAAAATGTCACTCCAAAAAGGGTCAAATGGTTAAAAATTAACATGTCCGTATAATGTGGTTACTTTTAGATATAAAAATAACATACCCAGTTCCCCGAAAAAATGTCTAATTCTCCGATTGCCACTGAAACCGAAATTCCCTGGAAATCGGGGAATTTACCGCGAGTTGCCAGGTTGAAGGATGCAGCTGTGCTAATCGTACATGGCTTGGAAACCACAATTTGTGTGTATTTTAGAGTTTTTTTCAGTCACATGCCAAAATTGTAGCATTTTTCCCCATTTTAATTGCAGGTAAGTACACAGTAAAGTATGTAACTATGCTACATGGGTTTATCACCCGTACTTAATCTACCTGGGAAGACGCGTTACCTACAGTTGCACATAAATATGTATGTATGAATGCATTTAGTTCGCCCAATGTGCCGCTACTAGTTACATACATAAGTATAAATTGCCACTGAGCAAAACTACTTGAGAAAAAAGCATTAGTTTAATAGCACGAGTGCAACATCGTCCACGCGATAGAAGTAAAACTTCTTAAAAAAAGCACATGCGTGCGCCCCACACCCGGTAGAAATCTAAACAAAAATTTAACTACAAGGCAATCAGACGAATACAGTTGTTAATTGTATCCAAAGTTGGTACCAAGTTGATAAGTTTTTATAATTTCTCATCACTTTTTTTTTTAATTTTTTCGAAAACAAAGGATATGATCATTCTTTTTCGCTTTGTTCCGTATTCGAAAAATTATATGTTCCAATGGACAAATCGATTTGAATACATAATTTAGATTTAGATAATATTGTTAGCAATTTATTTGAGAAAAATAAAACATTTAGATAATTGTTAATATTTTCTTCGATTTTAAATTTGCTACCCCAAAATAATTGATTCAAATAAAACACCTCTTTAAGGTAAAATTTTCGAGTGACGAAAGCAGAACTAGAAACACAAAATTTATGATATCAATTTCGTGACGAAAATTATACGCATTTTTTAACTGCCTTTGAAACGTACGGAAAATCTTTTTTTATTTATTCGGAACGTTGCGAAATTCCATCTACTGCTTGAAACACAAAATAAAAAACAGAACTTTTGCAACGATTCGTATGAATAAAAAAGATTTTCCGTACGTTTCAAAGGCAGTTAAAAGTATTCAACTCGGAACCCGTTGGTGGTAGCAGAGGAAGATACTTGGCTTCACTTGGCGTTTCCAATTGGCGTCAGTTGGCACAGAAGAGAAACGGCTGGTGTGCTTTGCTGAACTCGGCCAAAATCACTTAGGCGGTTACAGCGCCAAATAAGAAGAACTTTTCATGATATTTGCAGTTTATTCAGTATATCTTACGAACAAATTGAATAATCGTAATACTAGATACGGGAAATTAAAGAAAATGAAATTCTCCATAAACCGTGTATACACCTTTTTTTCGATAACCCGGATAGTTTCTGAGAAATTAATTAATCATTTCTGACACCTCTTGCTTTCGATGCGTACACTCTACCTATTCAGGTGCACGTGGCGTATGAGTAACACTCTTTTCTGGTTATATTTCATATAAAAAATCCTTGCGCATTTTCCTTTGACCAATCATTAATTTCTAATTTAACCATAGATTTTCTTCATTGGTACACTGAGGGAAATAATGCATACTAAAAATGAATACTTTATATTTGGTTATCGTTTAAAAATGTTCGTAATTAAAAATAATATTTCCATACAAAATTTATTACGCACGTATTTGACTGTTCACATCTGAGTATATATATGAGTGTACATACGCACCCCAAGAATGCAGAGCGGCGCTCTGAGAGCGGTCACAACACGCACATACATACATGTTTATCCTTACAAATCGCGTGCTGTGGTGGTGATACCCTGCAGGGAAAGCTACTAGTTGTGAACTAGAATTCTACCGGTTTGCGTTTCAGCCGAACTAGTTCACGTTCTATCCTTTTTCGATGTTAGCAACTGGTATTTTTAACATTGCGATGTCCTACGAGATGTCAATTGTCAGGCTATGCATCAGCATCTACTAGTATAAATACTAGTAGCATCATACCAGTTGATGAGATAGTCTGCCAATTCATGCCCCGTGAAAAGCATAAGTGTGCCTTTTTGCTCGCGACGCTCCAGCAGTCACAATCGCCGACAGAGAAGAGCACTCGCGTGGTAAGCCTGAGGTCCCAGGTTCAAATCCCGGCGCAGGTAAAATTTTTTAATTATCTATTTTTTATTTTATTTTTCTTTTTTATAAATTTATTTTTTTATTTATGCTGTTTATTGTAATTTTTTAATTTAATAAAAACAATATTTTTGTTTAATTTCTTTGTTTTTAAATTTCTTCCTAAATGTTTTTTTGCAACGCAATTAGATTTTCAAATTTGTTATTTATTTATAAATTGAATAAATTATTTTTACTTACATTTATTTAACTTTAAAAATCTTAACCACCTCCAAGCGGCCTCGAACCTGCGATTTCAGAACCAGAACCAGTAGTCTTCACGTGACGCCACAGCCGACATTTGTAAGAAAAGCAATTATAATTGCGTTTTATTTTTGGCTTTGGCAATTCAAAGGCAGATGTCGCTGATCGCCTAAGTTCTTCGAAATTGTCGAACTGGTAGGCACATACTAGTTAATGAACTAGTATTTTTTCTAACTGGTTTGGCTTTTCACTGCAGGGTAGATATTCAACATTTGAAAGCAAATTTATATGCCTGGGTGTAGCTGAGTGCGCAAGGATGCTTGCCATCCGGAGATGGTCGGGTTCGAATTCCACTGCAGGGAACATGCAAACTAAATATTTTTTTAGTTTTTTTCCTGATTATTCACTTTACGGATGCCTTTTCAGTTCGAACGCGGTCATTTTAATATGCGCGTAATTGAATTGAATATTTACCAATATACAGTACTTTCGTTGACGTTTATAGTAAGATCAATTACGTTTCTATTTGATTTTAATATTTTTTCCCCTCAGTGTA
>NW_016159640.1:41765-61271 GCF_001687245.7 Rhagoletis zephyria
AGATGTCGCTGATCGCCTAAGTTCTTCGAAATTGTCGAACTGGTAGGCACATACTAGTTAATGAACTAGTATTTTTTCTAACTGGTTTGGCTTTTCACTGCAGGGTAGATATTCAACATTTGAAAGCAAATTTATATGCCTGGGTGTAGCTGAGTGCGCAAGGATGCTTGCCATCCGGAGATGGTCGGGTTCGAATTCCACTGCAGGGAACATGCAAACTAAATATTTTTTTAGTTTTTTTCCTGATTATTCACATTACGGATGCCTTTTCAGTTCGAACGCGGTCATTTTAATATGCGCGTAATTGAATTGAATATTTACCAATATACAGTACTTTCGTTGACGTTTAACGTCAATTAATTACGTTTCTATTTGATTTTAATATTTTTTCCCCTCAGTGTAGCTTAATTTATTTCTTAAGGAACAGGCTTTAACATAAGTGCAATTTATTCCCTGTTAAATTTTGAATTTTTTGCATTTTTCCATCAAAAAAACAAAAAATCGGAAATTATTAACTAATTTCTCAGAAACTGTCAGTCCCTAATTTTTTTTTTTCAATAAGGCTGTTAAAAAAAAATGAACGACAAAATCAAAAACAGTTTTAATGCACAAAACAAGACAATCGGCAGATTACCTAAAATTAAAAATTGGTTNCAATTTATTCCCTGTTAAATTTTGAATTTTTTGCATTTTTCCATCAAAAAAACAAAAAATCGGAAATTATTAACTAATTTCTCAGAAACTGTCAGTCCCTAATTTTTTTTTTTTTCAATAAGGCTGTTAAAAAAAATGAACGACAAAATCAAAAACAGTTTTAATGCACAAAACAAGACAATCGGCAGATTACCTAAAATTAAAAATTGGTTAAAATAAAAACAATTAATTTTTTTGTTGCATAGTTTGCCGTTTGGCTGGTTAGGTCCATTAAAACAGTTTGATTTTGCCGTTTCATTTTATTTTTGGTTTAAACAGCCTTATTAAAAAAATATATAGGGACTGGCAAAGCGGTTTAAAATTTGGTTAAAAATAATAAAAACAGTTAATTTTTTTGTCGCATAATTTGCTGTTTGGCTTGTTTTGTGCATTAAAGCTGTTTTTGATTTTGTCGTTTATTTTTTTTTTTAAGCCTAATTTAAAAAAAAAAATTAGGGACTCGGAAAGCGGTTTAAAAGTTGGTTAAAAATAATAAACCCAATTAATTTTGTTGTTGTATAATGTGCCGCTTGGTTTGTTTTGTGCAGTAAAACTGTTTTTGATATGGTCGTTTAATTTTTTGAGTTTGATTTAAAAAAAAATCTGAGACTTGGAAAACGGTCTCAAAATTGGGTAAAATAATAAAAACAATTAATTTTTTTGTTGCATAGTTTGCTGTTTGGCTTGTTTGGTGGACTAAATCTGTTCTTACAGCCTTATTTAAAAAAACAATATAGGGACTTGGAAAGCGGTTTATAAGTTGGTTAAAAATTATAAGAACAATTAATTTTTTTGTTGCATAATTTGCCGCTAAGCTTGATTTGTGCATTAAAACTGTTTTTATTTTGCCGTTTAATTTTTTTGTTTAAACAGCCTTATTTAAAAAAAATAGGGACTTGGAGAACGGTTTAAAAATGGTTGAGAATAATAAAAACAATTAAATTTTTTATTGCATAATTTGCCATTGGCTTGTTATGTGCATTTAAACTGTTTTTAATTTTGTCGTTTAATTTTGTTTTTGTTTAAACAACCTTATTTTTAAAATAATTTTAGGGGCTTGGAAAGCGGCTTAAAAATTAGTAAAAAATACTAAAAACAATTAATTTGTTAGTTGCATAATTGCCGGTTGCCTCGTTTTATGAATGAAAACCATTTTTGGCTTTGTCATTTAATTTATTTTGTTTAAACTAATGGCTAATAATTAGTTAAAACCAATAAAAACAATACATTTATTGTTGCATAATTGCACTTTTAATGACTTGGAAAGCGGTTTAATAATTTTTTAAAAATAATAAAAGCAATTAATTTTTTGTTGCACAATTTTCTATGTGGTAATCGAACGGTTTTTGATTTTTTCATTCTTTTTTTAATTGGACAAAAAATTTTATATTTTATTCAAAGAAGCTAAGAATTGCTTCAGTTATTATGTACTCAAGTAATAGGTAATTTTTATTTGGGGCGAAGATTATGCAGATGGCGAAAGGGTGATAAAAATTATATAGCAATTTTCTCTGAATCTTGAACTCTGTGCTGAGCTTGATAAGGATGCTTCTTAATTTTACCCATGGTGATTACTATTTGTTTAAATTTCAAAGTGCTACATAAAGCAACCGGTTTTGCTTTTCTATTTTATTATTACATATTATTTTCTTCTAAAAATTATTGAACATTGAAAAAATTACCAAAAAAAACGTTTTTTTCACAAGTAACCGAGGTCGTCTTAGAACAGCAAAAAACGGCAAATTCGGATATAAAGCCTAGTCTTTTATCTTTGAGTTGGAGGGGTGCTTCGCTAGCTTTATATAAAGATAGCTAAACTCCTTATATCTAAAAAAAATACAAGAACGACAAATTTATTTTTTCCACAACTACCCTGCAGTGAAAAGCTAATGAACTATTATTTAAGGATAAAAGTCATACCAGTTCGTTATGAACCATAATTATACCAGTTCCGCGCAGAAAAAAGTAAACTAGTTGGTAGAAATTCTAGTTCGAAAACTGGTATTAAGTGGGAGAGTCATACCAGTTCGTCATGGACTATAATTATACCAGTTCTCCGCAGTGAAATGCCAAACCAGCCAGTATAAATACTAGTTCATTAACCAGTATGTGCTAAAGCGACGGCCTACCATTTCGGCGATTTCGAACAACTTATGCGATCAGCGACATCTGTCTTTGAATAGGCATAACCAAAACTAAAACGTGGTTAATTGCTTTCATCACAAATGTCGGCTGTGGCGTCGAGTGAAGACTACCGATTCTGGTTCTGAGATCTCAGGTTCGAGTGCGCGTGGAGGTTGTTAAAGTAAAGTAAGTAAATTAATTTAAATATAAAAGAAAAATTGTATATAAATTTAATTTGATTTGGAAAAAACGTAAATACTCAAATACCATAAAAAAATTAAAATAAATAATTTTTTGTTCTTTTTAAAACAATAAATTTAAAAATTACATAAGAGATATAAATAAGAAAATAAACAAATAAAAAAAAAGAAAAAATAAAAAAACATTCGCCCACTGAGATTCGAACTCGGATCTCTTGATTTGGCGTGCCAAAGCTTTACTCTCTCGACCATTGCCACTGTTGCAGCGCCGCGAGCAAAATGGCATACTTATGCTTTTCACGGGGGATGAATAGGCAGTCTATCCCGTCAACTGGTATGATGCTACTAGTATCTCTACTGGTAGCGTGCTGATGCAGGAGCGGACAATTGACATCTCCTATGACACCGCCATGTTAAAAATACCAGTCGCTATCATTGAAAAAGGATACAACGTGAACTAGTTGGGCTGAATCGCAAACTGGTAGCATTCTGGTTCACAACTGGTAGCTTTCCCTGCAGGGTAATTAACGACAAGTTCATGGACATATGCCACATTTTTTTCTTCATCTTGTTTCGCTAACTTTATACACATCAATAACAATAATTAACAAGTAAAAAAGTCTAAGTTCGGGCGGAGCCGAACATTAAATACCCGGCGCAAGTGTTAAATATATGTTTTTCACCTTTCCGAAAGCTACCGCTACATGGTTAACCGGGGTGTATCCATTTTGAGTAAATTAGCGTCCTTAAATTTCGAAATATTGAAGTTTCAAGCATTTCTGAAATTTACTGTTATATGAAAAGCGGCCGTAATTTTAGTTCGATTTCAATAATTTTCAACGCTTTGCTTCTATGTGGCAAGCACAATAACCACACCGAGTTTGGTACAAATTGGTAGAACGGTTACCGAGATACATATATGTGATCATAAGTGGGCGGTGCCATGCCCATTTTTCAAAATTTTATCCTAAACGTATTTCTTGGTAAAGAATTGTTGCAAGCATCAATTTTTAATAAATTAGCTTCAATAATTACTGATTTATCGAAGATTTCGCATCTCTCTAAATTACCGTTATGTGGGATGTGGGCGTGGTTTTTGTCCGATTTTAAAAATTTTCGGCCGTTTCGTATGTTATACCAAGGTTAACAACTGTGCCCAGTTTGGAAAACATCGGTGCAGCGGTTACCAAGATATACACATGTAACCATAAGTGGGCGTGGCTACGCCCATTTTCCAAAAATTTATAATATTCTTATTTTTCGTCTAAAACTTATTATAAATATCAATTTTGAGTGAATAATCTTCAGTAGTTACGAAAATATCGCAGTTTTCGTATTTCTGAAAATTACCGTTATATGGGAGGTAGGCGTGGTTATTGTCCGATTTTGCCCATTTTCAATACCGTCCGTCCTACGAAATGCATTACCAACCTCAAAGTTTATAGCAAGAAGCACCACGTAGCATACTGTGGCGAATACAGTGGCAACTCGAAACGACCAACAAGAAAATGGAAGAATGTTCGATGAAAGACGTAGAATATTCGACAGCGCAGGTATATAAGGCCATTGCTACAGCGCACCACAAGTCAGTTGCGAATCAGAAAGGTACAAGCTCAGATCAATTGTCTTAGCAAGTTTTGTAAAGTGCTTAAATCGCCTTAACAAGTATTTTTATACACGAGCGCACTTTTGCACAAGGGTATCATAACTTTGTTTACATAACGGTTGTTTGTACCAGGCAAAACGAATCGAGATAGATGTAGACAAATGTATACACAAATGATCAGAATGAAAAGAGAAATCGATTAAGCGGTGACTGTCTGTCCCCCCGTCTGTGCACACGATAACTCGAGTAAAAATTGAGATATCTTAACGAAACTAGGTATGTGCACTTCTTTCGGGCATAGGACGGACGGTGTGGAAAATGGGCAAAATCGGACAATAACCACGCCTACCTCCCATATAACGGTAATTTTCAGAAATACTAAGACTGCGATATTTTAGTAGCTACTGAAGATTATTCACTCAAATTTGATATTTACAATAATTTTAAGACGAAAAATAAGAATATTATAAATCTTTGGAAAATGGGCGTAGCCACGCCCACTTATGGTTACATGTGTATATCTTGGTAACCGCTACACCAACATTTTTAAAATCGGACAATAACCATGCCCACATCCCATATAACGGTAATTTGGAGAAATACGAAATCTTCGATAAATCAGTAAATATCAAAGCTAATTTATTCAAAATTGATGCTTGCAACAATTCTTTACCGAGAAATACGCTTATGATAAAATGGGCGTCGCACCACCCACTTCTGATCAGATATATGTATCTCGGTAACCGTCGTACCAATTTGTACCAAACTCGGTATGGTGATTGTGCTTTCCACATACATAAAAGCAAAACGTTGAAAATTATTGAAATCGGACTAAAATTACGGCCAATTTTCATATAGCGGTAAATTTCAGAATGTAATGATGAACAGAAAGGTGCTGCGAGATGTTCGAAAATTAAATACACTAAAATGAAGGGATGTTCAACAATCTACTTTTGATTCACAATTATCTCGATAATATTAGGGAATAAATGAGTAGAATGTGTTTTTTTTTTTTAATATGTTAAACAGTGAGCTCTGCGTAAAAGGTGTGCAGCCCTTTTTCTTCGGCAACACCAAAAGAAGAATTCTAATAGGTGAGGGTTATAATCCCTAAGTGCGGCCAAAGGCCGCTTACGCAGAAAGTTGTTATCTGTAATAGATGTTCAGCCCCTTTTCTTCGGGAACTCAGAAAGAAGAATTCTTCTGATACCAGATGTTCGAAAATTAAATACACTAAAATAAAGGGATGTTCAACAATCTACTTTTGCTTCACAATTATCTCGATAATATTAGGGAATAAATGAGTATAATGTGTTTTTATTTTTTAATATGTTAAACAATGAGCTCTACGTAAAAGATGTTCAGCCCTTTTTCTTCGACACCACAGAAAGGAGAATTCTAATAGGTGAGGGTTATAATCCCTAAGCGCGACCAAAGGCCGCCTACGCAGAAAGTTGTTATCTGTAATAGATGTTCAGCCCCTTTTCTTCGGCAACTCAGAAAGAAGAATTCTTCTGCTACCAGATGTTCGAAAACTAAATACACTAAAATGAAGGGATGTTCAACAATCTACTTTTGCTTCACAATTATCTCGATAATATTAGGGAATAAATGAGTATAATGTGTTTTTATTTTTTAATATGTTAAACAATGAGCTCTACGTAAAAGATGTTCAGCCCTTTTTCTTCGACACCACAGAAAGGAGAATTCTAATAGGTGAGGGTTATAATCCCTAAGCGCGGCCAAAGGCCGCCTAGTCCGAAAGGTGTTCTCTGCAAAAAGTGTTCAGCCCCTCTTCTTTGCAAATTTTTGTATTATAGGTGATATTTTCTTTGTGCTTCCTTCTTTAGGGGCCGTTCTCTCAACCAACCTCTAATTGAAAAGCTCCCTTTATATTTAAACGTTGCTTTAAAACTTATAGCTATGCCTAAAGAGAAGCATTTCTATTATCGGGTTTTCACGTATGTACATATGTTTCTTGGTTGTAAACAAATCAACAAAATTATATTACGAAATTTAAACAATTTATAATAAATATGTAAATAAATAAATAAAATTCGATAATAAAACGCTTTACTTTATACAGAGCTATACATTTAAAAGCAATCTGTACATATGAAGTGAGCTTTAAAGTTAAAGGTTGCTTGAGAAAACGGCCCTAAGTGTGTTTATTTTCCCAATCATTTGTGTTTTTTTTTTGTATTTCGATGCCGTCCCGGTTAATTTGGAACAGTTGTTATCATTACACTGACTATCGATAGTACTAACGATATTAGCGCTTGACACTATCGATAGTATTGCTGCAAACTATCAACGAATAATGATAGTTTTTTTCTGAAACATGGAAACTATCGATGGTGACACTATCGATAGTTTTACAACTCTAACAGAGAGGATGAGTTTACTGTGTATTTCTGTCTGCGCAGTCTGCGCATGGGCGCGCTTGTCATTGCATATTATCGAAACTGAATCACTCTTGCTTATCATTAAGTTTACCGGAAGGTGAAAAAACGATATTTAATTCGTACGCCGGGTACATAACGTTCGGTTCCGCCGGAAGTTATACTTCATTACTTGTTTTCAATTGTAATTGGTGGTCGCAGAGCAGCATTTAAAACTATGGATGTGCCGGGTATCCGGTAGATATCCGGAATCCGGCTTATCCGGCCTTTTTTCTGTTATCCGACCATCCGGCCGGATTTCCGGATTTCGATTATAGAAGATTCTATTTTATATATTTTTTTTAATTTTTATAATTAAATTTAATAGGGGGGCGTATTCTTATTTTCGTACGAATCAAAAATATTGAAAATTTCCCATCATTTTCTATACAAAAGTTTTAAATTTTCGATTTGTACGAAAACCAAAATACGCCTCACTATCTAATTAGTAATTGGAGTTAAAAATGTATATTAACAAGCACTTCCGCATTACCGGTCAAGAACCCATTTCTATTTTTAACATAAATGCTACCCGATGCACGAATCACTCTTTTTGAGTTCACTGACGAAGGTTGTTCGCAGAGATATTTCATTGGCAGTGTAAACAAATTTGGAAATTCTTTGGGACTATAATAATAATAGTTTGGTGCTTACACATTTGTTAGTGTTTGGGTGAGCTTCTCCTCCGATTTGTGGCTTTCGCATTGATGTTGTCACACAAGGGGAGAAACCTACAGTTTTACGACTCCGAACGCCGATTGTGTTTTTATGAGAAGCAGTTTTCATGGCGGAAATACACACTCGGCGGTTTTCCATTGCATGCCGAGGGGCGACCGAAATTAGAAAAGCTTTTTTTATGCTGGGTTGAACCGAACTTGAACCCAGGCTAACCGCTACACCACAGTGGCCGTCTATGATTCCACCAAATGAAAGGATCTTCTTGTCTGCGTATAAGAGGTATCTGTAAATATTTCTCCATTTATCCATCGTTTGGCTATCCACATCACTACTGGAAACAATTTCCCCAAAGCATTGCCAAATATCCCGGTCTCACCATTCAATAAAATCTTTCACAAGAAGTGAGCCTGTTTCATATGATTCAGCAGGTTTCTCCATGCTAACTGATTTATGTTCCTTATTATGAGTTGCATTCGATTTTCGAAATTTACGTTGAGAATCAAATTTTCTGTCGAACAGAATTTTACTTTCAATGATGTGTGAAAAACATATGACTTTGCGTTTAATTTCTTGCTTTTTGGCGGCTAGACACTAATTTTTATTCAGATCATGCAGGTCTAACGTCGTGAATACTAAACACAATCCCGAAAGGCTGGTTGCGCTCTCGAAAGAAAATCACAATACTCATTCGACACTATTTCTGAGAACAAAATCGTAGAGCTATAGATAGTTTTAAAATATTTTAAATAGATTAGGTTCGAGAGCATTGCTGCAGCAGGTTTTGCATAGCGGACAGCAGGCCTACAAACGCCTCTTTAGACAGTCGGAAGTTTGTAATAAATCTGGACGAATTTCTTAAATACATTATATGTCAAAATATATGCGAAGGACTAAACTTAAACGTTTTCTACTCCTGGCCCTACTTACTAAGCCCTCATCCTCTGACGAATCGTCGACCAGAACTCCGTTGTACCCATTGTTATCAAGTTTGTATAAACTCGTCTGTTTTACTTCATTTTAATTTGCACAAATTTAAATAAATATATTTAGTTTGCTGATTTCTACACAAAGCTTCTCAGAGGTGAAAAATATACTACCATGAACAACCTAAACGAGCGAATGAGTGACATAATACCAAATGAAAATCGTTCGATCAGCGCTTTCGACTACAGTCGAAGATCGAATCCAACTAATAATAGGGGCCTATATTTTCGAATTATTTAGTTCACCATCTACCCAGTTTTTAGATTTATTGATGTCAGAAAAGAAAACGAGTTTTGAAACGTGGGTCACAAAATATTGTAACAATGAAGCCATACGGGGCGATTCGGGTAGCGAAACGATATGTAACCATGCATGTTAGTTCGATTTTCATCGTATTTTTAAATAAATAAAAATTTATCACGCATTTTTTCTTAGCGGCGTTCATTGTGCCTTATCTTTTGTGTTTGGCGTTTCTCCTCTGTTTACCAAAAATCTATATATATACCAGGGGCGGACGCAGAAGCAATTCTTGGGCAGGAAAAATTTCGAAATATATCGTGTATATAAATTTAAAAATCACCGCAATTTAAAATTTTTAGAGTTTTGATAGTTTTCAATTTCTTGAAGTTTCCCCTTTTTAATAACTTGAGTGGAATTCCAAAATTTTCTAAACTTTCAAAACTTTATGAATTTGAGAAATTTTAGTAAATCCCAATAATTCAATATAATGATGAATACTAGATTTCTAGAAATTTTTTATTATTCAAAAATTTTGAGAATTGTAGGAATTCTAACAAATTTTTCTAAGTAAAAGTGTTGAATATACATAATTGATCAAATGAAAATAAAAGTTTTCGAATGTTGAAAACATTTTCATATTTCGTCGTTTTTGAAAATTTAAAGAATTTTTGTAATTTTTGAAGATGCAAAAAAATTTTGGACGTTGATGTTTTCAAAATTTTCAAAAAATTTAAAATTCTCAAACTTTGTTATATCCATACAAAATTTTGGAAAGGTTCAGAAAAGTGGAACAATTTTGGAATTTTTCAAAAATGTTAATATCTTTTAGAATTCTAAGAATTTTCTATTTTTTACACATAAGTACCACACAAGAATTTCCCCCAGTTTCCCCTACCTGGGTCCGCCACTGTATATACACTTCCGGAACAAAGTATTGGCACAGCAAATTTTTCACAATATATGCAACAATTTTCAGTCTAATATTTTTCCGCTCATTTCGTATAAAAATATAGTTCATTCTACAACAAAAAACATAAAAATATAATTCCTAAACTTTGTGCAAAACTCGCGAAAATTCAGCAAATTTTCATTAAAATTTTCAACTTTTGTAACCAGATTTTTTAGAATTTTTTGAGTATGCAGATTTGTAGCCCAATCAATTTTATTATAATAAAGTGCAAGTTTTAAGTAGCTAGCACCGTTGATTTTTGGCAATTTTTTCACTTTATATGGAAAAAATGCAAAACACCTTTAACAAAAAAAATTCTCTAAAATCAACGCGATTTTTGACTAACTCCGAACTTGCATTTACTTTAATAGATTTTAATGATTAAAAAGTTGAAAATTTTGATGAAAATTTGCTGAATTCTCGCGAGTTTTGCTTTTGAGTTTGTTTTTTGTTGTTGAATGAACCATATTTTTATACAAAACTGGCGGAAAAATATTAGAATATAAATTGTTGCATATATTGTGAAAAATTTGCTGTGCCAATACTTTGTTCCGGCAGTGTAAATGTGAATATCTGTTTGTTTATTACCTTGACAATATCCTAGCACTTCACGCGAAAATTGGTGACAGTCAACTTTGTGTCTTAGGCGATTTCAATTTAGGTAATATTTCTTGGAGCTTTATGGATAATAATAATTTTCTCACTCCATGTAATGTTAATAGTTTATGCGAATCTTACGTAATTGATAACTTGCTATGTATTGAATTGTCACAGATCAATGGTTTTCTAAATGAACTTAATCAAATTTTAGATTTAATATTTGTTAGCTCTAATATTAATTTTAAGCTCTCGCATGCGGCCAGTTACATCTCGCCTTCCAATCTGCATCATAGTCCACTGGTGTTGGAAATTGAATTTTTTAAATATTTTGAACTCCCAGGTAGTAGTAAAACAGTTGCTTTTAACTACTCGCGTTGTAATTTTGTGGAATTAAATAATTTGTTTGAGTAGGATTGGTCTCGGCAATTTGAAAATGTGGATGTAGCTGGCTGTTACGATATTTTACCTCGCTTTTATTAGCTCGGGATGTAACTATGTAATATTGATGCGCCTAAAAGATGCAGCGATTTCCATTCTTTAAAGTAACTTGACGACAGTACGAATGGAAATTTTAATAGCGGGTTTTTAGTTTTTTAAACTATAACTTTATTTAAATCTATTATAGTTGACACTTGCGTGAGTCACATCCCGATGTTAAGTGCTAAACCTTCGAAGCGGCCGTGTTTCTCTAGAGAACTCAAACGACTAAGGAACTTGAAGAATAAGTTTTATAAAAAGCAAAAGCATTCTAATGTTGTTAATTTTCGTGAGCGGTATGTGTCTTACAGAGGTAAATTCAACAAACTCAACAAGTCTTTGCATCGAAATTATATTCGTAATATAGAAAGCAATATTAAATGTAACCCCAAGGCCTTTTGGAGTTACATAAAAGCTAAGAAAAACTGCTCAAATATACCTGCGTCGGTTCATCTTAAAGGGGTTTCAGCTAATTCCATCTCTGATGCTGCTAATCTGTTTGCCAAATTTTTTTCTTCGAATTTTATTTCAGGCAATGCTGATCATGGCTTTGTCCCTGAAGATCTCCTGTTTAATTCAGATACTTCCATCAACTTCGAGAAACTAGATTTGACTGTCGAAGATGTCATTGATGGCATTAATCAGCTTAAGCCATCCACTAATACAGATGTTGATGGCTTATCGGTCGTTCTAATTAAAAGTTGTCCTGCCTTGACTAAGCCTCTATGGCACATTTTCAACATGTCACTTGCTGCTGGAGTCTTCCTTGATGACTGGAAATTGACTTTTATTACGCCTATCCTTAAAAGCGGCAATAAAAATGATATTGAGAATTATAGGCCAATTTCCAAGCTAACCACAGTTTCTAAACTGTTTGAGTGCATAGTTAAGGACAAAATATACTTTGCCGTCAAACATATGATATGTCCTAATCAACATGGCTTTGTTCCGGGCAGATCTACCTTAACTAATTTAGCTGCCTTTACGGAGGATTGTCTGGATACCTTTCAAAGGGGTTTTCAAATGGATGCAATCTACGCAGATTTTTCTAAGGCTTTTGATAGGGTATCTCACCCAATGTTGATAGCTAAACTTGAGCGTCTAGGCTTTCACTCCCAATTTCTAAAGTGGATAACTTCCTATTTAGATAACAGACAATGTGTCGTTCGACTCGATAATGTATCGTCTTACTCTTTTGTTGCTTCCTCTGGTGTTCCCCAGGGTAGTGTCCTAGGCCCGTTACTTTTTGTCCTTTTCATTAATGATATTTCCTCATGTTTTTCCAAGTGTAATTATCTTCTATACGCGGATGACCTGAAGATTTATTATGAAATTAAATGTTCAGAAGATTCAACCATTCTCCAGTGTGAGTTGGATAACTTATATAGTTGGTGTGTGCGTAATCATTTGTTCCTCAACATTAGTAAATGACACTATTCTTCTTATGCGAAAGTTTTCAGTATTGTTCCAACGTCTTACTGCATCTCAAACTCGCCGCTAAAGATAATAAGTGAATGTAAAGACCTGGGCGTCTATTTTGACTCCAAGCTCAACTTCACAACTCACATAAATTATATTGTTTCTAAATCGTTCGCTATGTTGGCCTTTATTCGTCGAAACTGTTCTTCGTTTTCTGATCCCTATACTCTCAAACTGTTGTACTCGTCCTTAGTTCGGTCCAGGTTAGAATACGCGGTATTCGTTTGGAGACCGTTTCATGCAGTCCATGTTAATAGATTATAGTCTGTTCAGCGAGCTTTTGTGCGCTTTGCTTTGCGCTCGATGAATTTTATAGATCCCATTCCGTCCTATCGCTCTCGTTGCTTACTAATAAACCTCATGTCCTTAGAGTCTAGGCGTGCTATGTTGTCGATGTGTTTTGTCTTTGATATCTGTGCGGGATCAATAGATTGTCCGTACCTGCTCATGAAAATTAATTTTAATGTTCCCTCACGCATTCTCCGCTGTAATGAATTGTTTTTCGTGGGTATAGCTAAAACTGTCTATGGGATGAATGCTCCTTTTAGGAGAACGCTAGCACAGTTTAATGCGTATTCTTCTTCCTTAGACTTTGATTTCTCATAATCTAAGTCTACTTTTAAGAATCTACTTGTAAGGCTCTTGTCATAAGGTCTTTGTATTTAACTATCATATAGTCTGTAAACATCCTGTTTGTTGTTGATTAATAATAAATAAATAAACTTTTGAACCACGACATGGAATCGCACGAAACTTTGCAGACTTATTTGTTTTTACCCTGGGAAGGTTATAAGTATGGTTTTATTTGCAAATATGTGGTAAATTTCTCAAGGGGGCGTGGCACTTCATATAGGCCTGCAGATGTTTAATCAGCTATAACTTCGGAACCATAAGTCAAAAGAACTTGAAATTTGGTACGAAGACATTTCTATGGGAGACGCTTTTAGTAAGATGAATATAAATAAGTTTATAAAAGGGCGTGGGGCATCCCTTAGGCGTGGAACTCTGTTTCAGCTATAACTTCGGAACCATACGTCGGATGAATTTGAAATTTGATATGAAGTATATAAATGAGTTTATAAAAGGGGGCGTGGCACATCCAGTGGGCTTTGAAGATTCAATCAGCAATAACTTCAACTTGAAATTTAGTATGTAGACACATCTATGGTAGGTTCTTATAGTAAGGTATATATAAATGAGTTTGTAAAAGCAGGCGTAGCACATAACTTGGGCGTGGACGTTTTCATCAGCAATAACATCGGAACCACAAGTCACATGACCCCTTTAATCCCTTCTGATATGCCCTTCCAATTTAAAAAACTTCAGTTTCCAGTTCGCTTAGCTTTTTCAATGACAATAAACAAGAAAGCCTTAAAACAAAACCCAACCCTTTATCCAAAAAAAAGCTATGATAATTGCATTGGAAAATGCATCTATACTAATAGATGCTTTGAAGTACTAAAAACATGATGTGGAATAATATTAAAGTTATTATTGGTAAGAAATTAGAAAGTTGAAAATTAGTTATTACAATACAACGTTGGTATTTCTACTATTACACAATTTTGTGGAGATATTTTAATGTAAATAAAAACCCCTGATGTGCCAAAACCTTATTATTGCTTTTCATTCCATAGCACCCCAGATATACAACTATTCTACCATATTGTACTATCACAGCTATATTAAAACTAGAGAAGAAATGAAATATAACATCATTACATAAAGTATTTTTCATATTTGTATAAAGACGTGGGGGGAAACCCGCGGGAAAAAGCTAGTAATCAATAAATTCGGGTTGCAGACAGAGAAGTTATCTTTTTAATACAGGATTGCATTATAACTTGGATTTGGGGGGAGAAATTGTGTTTTCTTAATTACGTATTGGATAGTTAAGCTAGAAAAAGCAGATAAGCTAGCTAAACGAAAAAACCGAATATAACAATATTGTGAAATTTATTAAGGGTGCTATCCGAACGGATATCCGAAACCGGCTGTTTTTTTAAGGGTATCCCAAATCCGGTTATCCGGCACATCCCTATTTACAACAATTAAAATGTATTTAATGGAAATTATTAATACCATCGAAAGACCTCCTGGGGGTTTTCGGCTACAAATAATGTGAACCTGCAATTTATTTTTACGGAAAGCGGCCCTCGGACATCTTTTTAGTGCAAAAAAAAATTATGAATAAACATTGTTGGCACTTTTCCTTCCGGTGACATGAGGCCACAATGTCAAGTATCAAATGGACACAATGCCAACGGTATTGACATTATGTCCATTTCACTTTTCTGAACTGGTCATAAGTCAAGAGCCATAATATCAATTATTTTGNGTTAAAGAATTCATAAATTAATTAAAAGAAAATCCTTTTTCTGATAGCGCGGATTTTGTTTTACCTTACTAATTTTACCTTTAAGGAGAGCTGGAAGTAAAACTTTTCAGAACAAATTATTCAATTCAAATATCTGAAATTACAAACAACTTTACATCAATAAATGCTCAACCAAACACAAACAAAAAATATGTAGCTCTTCATTTTAGCTACTATTATTCGACCGCGAAATGTTTCTCTGGCAACACTGAACCAGTGATATTAATGGATTTACAATAGTGAACTTACATTTATCTCTTCAGATTTATGCTGCTTGAGCCGTATCACGACATATGAAAGAAAAAAAGTTTAGCGTGTGTCAGTTTTATTCAAACCCCTAATGTATGTCGAAAGAAAATTTTGGGTGTAAACAAAATTAAACAAACCTATGCACCAGACCATCTACCCATAGGACCTATGTCAACTTCTCCAAAGCTGACTGGAAAGGCTTCGCGGATGTTACTGAAAGCACTTTCACTGCCCTATCCAAACCAACCGACGTTCACGTAGGTGAGCGTAAATTCAGCAAGGTTGTCACTGCTTCTGCATAGGGTTGCCAGATTTTTTATGCGCGAGATCAGTACGTCAGAATTTTTCATGCTTAAAAAATCACTACTTTTCAGTACATTTGTTCAAAGCAAAATTATGAATGTAAGTAACAGATAATACTTTAAAACGCCAGAGTGCTTATTTTTAACAATATTTTGGTATATAAATAAAACATAGTTAATAAAAAATTAAAATTGTATTCATTTTAACATGAGTGTATACATCACTGTGCACAGGAGCCAATAAAATATTTTATACTTATGACATTTTTGAATAGCAATAATAAGATAATTTCCATTTTCGGTGGTTAAATAGTCAAATAATTCTATGCATTTCATTTAAGATTACTTTTAATTTGAAGTTCAGTTTCAAAAATTTTATTTAGAAGCTGGTGTCTGTCTTTGCCCCAGGAAGCAAATTTCATGCTTAAGATTCTCTCAGTTGGTTCGTTTGAGTGTGGTATTGAAAAAAAGAAAATTACAAATTTTTCAAACTGTGGAAAGTGCCTAACGAATTTCCGAATGAAAAGACTCTAAAAAGAGTATTTAATTCTATGTCTTGTATGCAAAACTCTTTTACAATGTCAGTAAATTGAGAAAAAAGAATGTAAAGCTGAATTTGCATGAGGCGACTTTCTAGGCGATTCAACATTGCTCAAGGAAAATCGCTAGTGTAAATGGTGATTCAAAAATCGCTTTCCCCAAGGTAGGCAGCAAGTCAACTTTTGCAGGCGATTATCGCCTGTCAAAAATGGCTTCAACAAAAAGCAGCCTACGTTATAGGCAAAAACCATTCGAATATTCAAATTTGCTGTTATTAAACTGAAAGATATTTTCGAGATAACTAACAACACTCGCCAAAAAACGTCAGCCTTCTTTTTAAATAATTTAAGCTTCATATTATCGCAACTGGTGCGTAACGACCCGGCGATGTGCCCATAAAGCGATTGATTTTTTTGTAGTATTAATTTCTTGGGCATATCAAACATTATTTGAGACATGTAAACTATAATTAAATTATATTCTTCTAACTTTCTACAGTGCAGTTTAAGCAAGTTCCAACGTCGTGTAAAAACCGTAAGACAATCCTAAACTATTTTGTTTGAATTGAAAATTCAGTACAAATCAGTACAAATTTTCATAAATCAGGACATTAGCGTAGTGATTGAAGAAATGAATAAAATCAGTACAAGAGTTGAAAAATCAGTACTGTACTGATAAAATCAGTACGTCTGGCAACCGTGCTTCCGCAGCCCGCTTGATTCCAGCAGGATGCATTTCGGACCCCTGTCCGAACTTTCCTGCTGAAGCGGCTGTCCTAACCGATGAGCGTGACAACCTTCATCAGGCCGATCCCGGAAACGCCCGTGTCAAGGATCTTAACTCGGAGATTCGGCAACTAGTGAACGTACATAAGCGGAAGAATTGGGAAGAGCATCTGAAGACCTGAGCAAGATTTGATCAAAAGTGAGGTCATTGTCCAACCCGACGAAGTGTGACGACAGAGTTGAAATATCTTTGGCGACCACGCTTCATCGGACCCGGAGCGATGCGCGAGCTATTTTAGCCGACAGTTCATACTGCATCCGTCAGCGGACAAAGCCAACCGTCGAGTGACCAGAAGGCTGCACAAACTGGGGGAACCGTCCAACAAAGGAGAGTCTTATTATCCGATAACTATCCTTTCCCCGGTAGTGAAGACACTATAGGCCTTTCTACTCCCACACTACACAAACCACCTAACCCCAGCGAAGAATCAGCATGGGTTCCGTAAAGTGCACAGCACAAAAACAGCACTTAACACTATAAACACCCAGATAACTCGTGGCCTTAACCGAAACCGCCCCTGTAAGAGAACTATTCTAGTAGCGTTGGAGCTATCTAGGTGTTCGACGCCGTCAGACACTCAACGCTACTAGAAGACATATAGGCCTCCTCTCTCCTACAGGAACTCAAACGATGGACGGTGTATCTGAGTGGTGGACATTCGTCCGTTATCTTTAGAGATAAATCGAGCAAACCTACGAAAATAAAGCAGGGGGTTTCACTACTGTTCAATTTTTACCTTTCTAAGTTCCCTCAACCACCAAAGGGAGTATCGATTGTCTCTTATGCTCACGATCGCTCGATAATGGCGTCTGGAAATGGAATTGATGACTTGTGCTCGAAAGTAAACGGATATCTGGCAGAGCTTTTTCGCTTCTTCACTGCATGGAGCCTAACCCTCTCCCCTACAAAATCCTCAACAACGCTTTTTACCACCTGGCGAAGGAGGTCAGACGGCAACTCACGTCGATGACGAACCAATTCCGACTGGTTATAACCCGAAGATCCTCTGTAAAACCTTCGACAGTTTGCTCTCTTATCGGCGCATACAACCGCAATTGTCAATGAAGTACAAAGCCGAAACACAGTGCTCAAGTCGCTAGCCGGCAGCACCTGGGGAAAAGACAAAGAAACGTTATTGGCAACGTACAAGGCCGTTTGCCGGCCGGTTCTGAACTATGCAGCGCCTGTGTGGTCGCCGGGGACTGACTAGTAGGATGTAGTGGATGAATCTGCAGACCTGTCAAAGCACGGCACTCAGGACAGCGACAGGATGCCTTCTGATGGCGCCGCAACATCACCTTCACGACGAGCCCCATATGCCCAGATATGTCAAATGAAGGCCCGGCATGCGAAGAGGCGCCCCATGACTCGAAGCATCTCTTCGCATGTCCACTGAACTCCACCCTGCTAACGCCTCTGAGGCTGCACGCTTCCTGGGTCTACCGCTAGTAGACCGCTACAACAACAACTATATATGTATGTACATACATATGTACTGACTTACATAGATATACACATATTAATTTTCTTCTTTTCAGACATGTCCGTCCGTTAAAATTGTGTAGTGTCATTTTATTAGTTTTATTTTTTCCAAAATGGTAGTAAGGTCAAACCGAGTTCCCGTAGATGCTCATAGAGTCAATTTCAAATCGATCATAAGTCAATTGACATTGTGGCCACTTCAAGGGGCCAAATTATCGCAAAGCTACAGATTCCGGTCTTTACGAATTCAATTGAAGGCCAATTCTTCAGCACCCACATTAATGCAAAATTTAGTCATCAATACTAAAAATAAATATTTAAAGATATTTTAATGAAATATTGGTATGGAAATTGGTACATTCATCAAAAATAAAACAAGAAAAACAATTGATTAAAAATACATACATACATCTTAATGTATGTACGTATGTATGTACATTACACTGCATCACCAAAAAAAGTTGCNTAAGCGCCAATCTATTATTATTATTATATGTTATATATATAGATATGTATATTAGACTGCATCACCCAAAAAAGTTGCGGTTTTTCAGTCGGGATTACAGGCGGGAAAAATATTAAGACTTAAGTGAGCTGGACCGATTTGAAAATACCTCCAAAAATGGAGTGTTTTATGAATAAAAATAGTTTTGTAAAGAATTTTTTTAAAAAATCTGCATAAAAATATTTTAAAATCTTTTCAACGGAATCGTAAGAATGAAATTTTTGATGCTGTTTTTTTACTTTTTTCAAAGATTGATTTACGAAAAACTTGAATAACTGGACCAAAAATGTTCTGATCTAGACTTATGGGGTCTCAGTAGAAAGGTATTTTCACACCGTTTTTATTTCTGGCCAAAAAAAACGTCATTCGTGTCCCATCTTTTTTTTTCGAATACCAAAGATCTTAATTCAACTTTGAATGAGGTTCGTTTCTCCTACCTTTCTCTTCCATCCTTTGAATAAGTTTATTAGCAAATAAATAAAAAGGGTGAGAAAATACCTTTCCAATGACACCTCTTAAGTCTAAATCGGAAGAGTTAAGGTTCAGTTATTCAAGTTTTTCTTATACCAATCTTTGAAAAATGCTAAAAATAGCATCATCATTACGATTCCGTTAAAATTTTTTATACCCGAGCGCACTTGTGCACAAGGGTATATTAATTTTGTTCACATAACGGTTGTTTGTAACAGCCAAAACGAATCGAGATAGATATAGACAAATGTATACATAAATGATCAGGATGAAAAAAGAAATCGATTAAGCCATGTCTGTCTGTCCGTCCGTCTGTCCGTCTG
>NW_016159640.1:62921-80645 GCF_001687245.7 Rhagoletis zephyria
GAAAACCTCTCCAAGGCTTCTAAAACTAGAAAAACTGTCGAATTTCGACAGTAACTGGCACTCTAGTGTATATTATTACTTTGTCAGAGCGCCGACAGCAAAGTTTAAGAAAGTACTCGCTTGCCGAGCTATGTACATATCTACAATCTGTATACATCTATACACACATATGTACTTATATACCTGCATATATATGTATGAATGTAACTAAAAATTTACATAGAAAAGCTACATAAGTCGAAAAGATTAAATTATATTTTTATATCTCCAATTATGTTTGCATATCTCCACATAAGGACAAAGTGACTAATTACGACGACAAAAATAGAAAAACAAAAGTCTAATACTCTTTATAAACCAGTCCACAATGCAACACACAAATTTTGACTTTTAACGCAACGCAGCAGCTTTAGCAGAAGCGCAAAGTTAGGTTTTCTATCGTGCGTCAAATTAAATATTTTTTTGTTTGAAGCTATGATAAAATAGTTTCGCTTNAATTTTGACTTTTAACGCAACGCAGCAGCTTTAGCAGAAGCGCAAAGTTATTTTTTCTATCGTGCGTCAAATTAAATATTTTTTTGTTTGAAGCTATGATAAAATAGTTTCGCTTGCCANTGTATGTTACCGCATAACTTTGCACCACGTCAACCGATTTCAATAATTATAATTATAATTTTTGCAACGGAAAGGTAGTGTCTCAGAGGTGGTCCCATACTAATTTGGTTTAGATCCGATCATTGGATCATGAAATATATAGATATATATATATTTTTTTTAAGTCGGTTTTTTTTTGCTAAAAATTACTTGTTCTTATTAACAACTAATAGTTTTGTCAACATGGAAAGTCAGGCGTATGTACTTTATTTTGCGATTTTTGGTAATATTATAGTTGTTTGTAAAATGGGTATAATACCTATTTTATAAATTGCCTTTTTTCATTGAAAAAATTTTGAAATTTTTATATTAGTGAGTCATAAAAAAAGTTTCAACGAGTACAGCCATTTCTCTTCAACAGTTCGAAAATTCAACAAATTGCCAATGTAAAAATATCACGATCTCGTCNTAAAAATTACTTGTTCTTATTAACAACTAATAGTTTTGTCAACATGGAAAGTCAGGCGTATGTACTTTATTTTGCGATTTTTGGTAATATTATAGTTGTTTGTAAAATGGGTATAATACCTATTTTATAAATTGCCTTTTTTCATTGAAAAAATTTTGAAATTTTTATATTAGTGAGTCATAAAAAAAGTTTCAACGAGTACAGCCATTTCTCTTCAACAGTTCGGAAATTCAACAAATTGCCAATGTAAAAATATTACGAACTCGTCCCCCCTTTTCCCCCTTCATTAAATTGAGCATATTTTTCTTAAGTCGTATAATTTCGAGATTGATATCAAATTTTCAAAATTCAAAATGGCGGATACAATATGGCGGAAGATATCTTAAAAATGTATAGATTGTTATGAAGCTTGGTATCCAGAGATTTTCGTCATCACTGGTTTCGAAATTGATATTAAATTTTTAAAAATCAAAATGGCGGATCCAATATGTTATATATTATCGTTTGTTATGAAACTTGGTATTCAGAGATCCTCGTTATCTTTGATTACAAAATTGAAATAAAATTTTCAAAATTCAAAATGGGATCAAATGGTGCTAAAGGTAATGCATTACGTTCAAAGTAAAACGCCTATTGTTTGATCCGCCATTTTGAATTTTTGAAAATGTAATATCAATTTCGAAATCAGTGATGACGAAAAGCTCTGGATACCAAGCTTCATAACAATCTATACATTTTTTAATAAATCGTCCGCCATATTGGATCCGTCATTTTGAATTTTGGACATTTTATTTAATATTCGAATTCAGTGACGACGAAAATCCCTAATTACCAAATTTTATTGAAATTTGTCAAATACATATGGAGTTTACACATTTTTGAAGAAATCGTCCGCCATATTGGATCCGCCATTTCGATTTTTGAAAATTGAATATCAATTTCGAAATCAGTGACGACGAGANAAACGCCTATTGTTTGATCCGCCATTTTGAATTTTTGAAAATGTAATATCGATTGAATATCAATTTCGAAATCAGTGACGACGAGGATCTCTGGACACCAAGCTTCATAAAAATATTGAAATTTTTTAAGAAATCGACCGCCATATTGGATCCGCCATTGTGAATTTTGCAAATTTAATTTATTATTTGAAATCAGTGATGATGAAAATCCTGAAATACCAAATTTCATTGGAATCTGTCAAATACAGTAAACATTGGGAGTAAACATTTTTGTCGTCCTATATTGTCGATTCGTCTCTATGTGATCTCCTAGATTACACCTACAAACTTTTACATTTCTACCAGAGGATGTACACACAGAACTGAAACTTCTGGTTGAACGAAAGAATATAATCCGCTGAGACGTACCTACCTAACTATGAACCAACGACGATTTAACGCGGCTATAAATAGTTACAGAGAAACAGACACTATTCAGAACANTTCATAAAAATATTGAAATTTTTTAAGAAATCGACCGCCATATTGGATCCGCCATTGTGAATTTTGCAAATTTAATTTATTATTTGAAATCAGTGATGATGAAAATCCTGAAATACCAAATTTCATTGGAATCTGTCAAATACAGTAAACATTGGGAGTAAACATTTTTGTCGTCCTATATTGTCGATTCGTCTCTATGTGATCTCCTAGATTACACCTACAAACTTTTACATTTCTACCAGAGGATGTACACACAGAACTGAAACTTCTGGTTGAACGAAAGAATATAATCCACTGAGACGTACCTACCTAACTATGAACCAACGACGATTTAACGCGGCTATAAATAGTGACAGAGAAACAGACACTATTCAGAACAAAAAATGACACTGAAGGTAGCACAACGCCGAAACCGGTTTGTCTCCAAACCAAATTTGACAAGGGATGACGGAAAATCGTTCCACATTACATCAAACTCCTACCCTGTCGGAAACACCAACAACGAAAATGAGAACTTTTCCATTAGGTTTTAAATAGCCTAGACTTTTTACCTCTTCTGTGATCATCGATGGTTTTACAACTATCAATTTCGCTGCAAGCCTCCTTTAGTTACTTGTTAATATGTATGTATGTATGTGGTTGGGGCTACCTGTTACGCCGTTGCATTCATGAGTTTTCACTAAATTTTATGAATTGCTGTGTTATTAACTCAGAAAATATTATTTGTTCAATGTAGAAATTCACAGAAATTTAAACTTTACACTTAAATCAAATTTCACCAACTTTTTTCTCGTGTTTTTTATGAGCTTCACCAACTCTTTTCGTATGATCAATCAAAGAGAGTTTCAGACATATTTTTGCGTGTGAAAAAATGTTAATATACATACATATGTATATTGCTACCATTCTTTTAAATAACCTAAGGAAGTTCGCGATTTTAACATAACAACATCTGACCGGTATGTTCTTGCGTTTTAAGTTGAATTAAAAAAAAAAAAAAACGATTTATTGCCAAAGCAAACAGTGTATACAACATGCACCAACATCTACCACAATACCACAAATTTTAACGTGTTCGAATCAAAAGTTTGGCCACAAATAAATACCGCACCGTGTAAAGCTTTCGACGGTTACCGGTGTTCTCGCGCTCGTCTCTTGGTGTTATGATAGCAACTGACTTACACTTTGAGTGATCGTTGATGTACTAGGTATCAGCCTTTGACCAACATATTTGTGAAAATATCAGAGAAAACACCAACAAGTGGGCCCGCAAACCTATCTTACACCGAGCAAACATACAAAATTGAGAGTAACAAGACATTTAATACATGTGTACCCAATAAACACAACGAATTCGACGCGAACTCGTTTTCTCTGAAAGAACTATCGAGACGATACTTCGCGACGATAGATCGCCGAATTCGAATTCGTAGGAGAGTCACCTATCGTTAGCGAATCGAGTGTTGCTAGTTTTTCGAATCGTTGGCGATTCGAGAAATTTTTTCTTCGAATCGCTGGCGAATCGAGAATATTTAATTCTTCTAATCGTTGGAGATTCTATAATTTTTATTTTTCGAATCGTTGGAGTTTCTATAATTTTTATTTTTCGAATCGTTGGCGTTTCGAGAATTATTGTTTTTTCCACTCAAGATTTCAGCTTCTGGTGTTTTGAGATTGCAAGTTTTTTCGACACAAGAGCTTAAAAATCTAGCTATCTGAAATGAAATCTATAATATAAATAAACAAAAAGTAAAAAATGTACGAAAATTATGAGTTATTAATGAATTTGTTATAAATATGAATTCGTATTTAATTTTTAACATCAATAAAAATTAAAAAAAAAAAAATGATGTACATTTCATTAACAGAAATGCAATAGCAGCAGAGGATGTTTCGTTTTCTCGGGATATCAGAAAATGTGTAGCAAATAATTTAACATTAATACGCACCTCAATATGTAAATACCCATTTCACGAAATAACCAAGGTTTTACATATCACTTTAAATGCAGATATTTACTTTGTTCCGTTGCTGCATTAAATAAAGCCGGCTTACTAAAATAAAATGTAAAGAAATTGTATTTGTTTTATTTTCCTAACAAAGAATATTTTCGAAAAAACTATTTCCTTGATTGTGCCTCGAGGACGATGCAATAAAAAAAAAATCTTTCGAGAAAACTGATTTACTCGAGCTTGCCTCGAATGCGAAACGAGCCCAAAAAATATATTCGAGAAATTTATTTTCTCGAGTTCGTCTCGAATTCGATACGATGCCACCCTCGCTTTTGTGTTTATTGGGTATGTAAAAAGGTAAATGCAAAAACACACTAAATACATGTATGTATTAGTATAGGTATGTATGTGCAAATGTATGTATATACTTTAAAATATATAAATAAAGTACAAATATGCATACATATGTACATACGTACACTCACGCTTTTATTATATTTAGGTATTTATGTATGAAAAAAGTTGAAAATGATTTGAACTGAAGTACTTACAATATGTACCAACTGCAAATATATATTACAGGGCATATGTATGTGTGTCGGCATATATGTACATATGGATGAGTTCGTGTTCGCGATATTGGTAAACGCTTAGAGAGCATGTGGCTATACTCAAACTCACCTTTCTCGTTTATCATTAAACTGTATATTCACCTCGTTCTTATTTGTCATTCCGTAACCAACTTGTTGCTGGTCTCTCCATTCATATCGTTAGTAAACATATACATACATACATATGAATGTATGTAGGTGCTTAAGTTCGCATGCATATCTGCATACATACCTATGTACAAACATATAGGTACATAAATATATTTTAATATTTTTATGTGTACATATGTATGTATATACTTATATGAATATATTCTGTGTTAAAAATATATATGTGCATACATACATATGTATGTATANATTTGTCATTCCGTAACCAACTTGTTGCTGGTCTCTCCATTCATATCGTTCAGGTGTAGTAAACATATACATACATACATATGTATGTATGTAGGTGCTTAAGTTCGCATGCATATCTGCATAGGTACATAAATATATTTTAATATTTTTATGTGTACATATGTATGTATATACTTATATGAATATATTCTGTGTTAAAAATATATGTGTGCATACATACATATTTATGTACAAAAATATATTGATTCCCAAGCCTTTCTATAGCTTAGTCGAGAGAAACCCACCGAGAGTCATTTAGACCACATAAATACATTCATCTGTAGTATGTATGTACATATTTATGCATAGAGTTTCCAACTGCCAGAAGAGGTTGAACAATATTTTTTAATTCGAGCTACGGTATATTTTCAGAAGACCTGATATCCTCAGGCAATATGGATGTTATAAGTAGTACAATGAAACTGTGTATACACATACATATGTATGTATGTACCTACGTATAAATTTAAAATAAACATGCAAATGCGAGTATGCACTCGAAGTCATATGTACATATTTACCTATGTTCATATGTATGCATACATATATACATATATGCATCCATATGCAAGTATTTCATTAAATGTAAGTATTATTACTGTTGTTATTACTGCTGATATTACTATCTGTACACCTGAGCAACCACCANTACAAAAATATATTGATTCCCAAGCCTTTCTATAGCTTAGTCGAGAGAAACCCACCGAGAGTCATTTAGACCACATAAATACATTCATCTGTAGTATGTATGTACATATTTATGCATAGAGTTTCCAACTGCCAGAAGAGGTTGAACAATATTTTTTAATTCGAGCTCCGGTATATTTTCAGAAGACCTGATATCCTCAGGCAATATGGATGTTATAAGTAGTACAATGAAACTGTGTACACACATACATATGTATGTATGTACCTACGTATAAATTTAAAATAAACATGCAAATGCGAGTATGCACTCGAAGTCATATGTACATATTTACCTATGTTCATATGTATGCATACATATATACATATATGCATCCATATGCAAGTATTTCATTAAATGTAAGTATTATTACTGTTGTTATTACTGCTGATATTACTATCTGTACACCTGAGCAACCACCATTACCTACTCCTCTGAAAACGTGATCATTTTCTTATTCTCTTACGCACGACTATCTCTTTTACCAACTAAGGAACGTAAGAATGAGCAAGGTTCAGCTGCGAAAGATCATATAAGATGTATGTGCATATGTATGTACATGTTATATATTTAAAGTTTCCAACACGAACATTTGATGTGAGACAGTAATTCAGTATGACTACGTCATTATTCGCTATTTTCTCTATTCATGTTGTTGACGATTGTGTTCACATCTACTAACGGAACAGGTATTTTCGGCTTGGAGGATGATGCACTCTCTCTCTCTCTGCGCTCAATGTATTTAACTAATGGCTCTGGGAATGAGTTTGAAGCATAAACAAACTAGAAACCGTTTTTTTGACAGAACTACCATGAACCAATTTCGATAATAGGAGTCGATAATATATGTAATAGAACATATGTATGTATGTACATACATATATGCACTAATATACATATGGATACAGATAATTGATATTGGCGAGAGAATCAACGCTCCTTGCATCCGCTCCGCATGCTCCAACTCAAATAGATCGAGATCGAGCCCGGGAAAGCACGATTACGGAGTGGCAAAACAAGTGGCAGAGTACGACTAAAGGTCGTTAGACCCATCGATTCATACCAAGCTTAATAGAATGTATGGCGAGTCGATTTTTGCCTGAGCCAGTTCTTGAGCGGACATGGCTGCTTTAAGACATACCTGTTTAAATTCAAACATGTGCACGATCCATACTGCGACTACTGCGGAAGTGGTGTGGAATAAAACGTCCGCCACGTATTCTTTTAGTGCCCTCGATTTAATCAGAAGATGAACCAATTAAGACTAGCCATTCATATAATATACCCAGGGGTTTCCTCCACCAGCTTACAAAAGGCTATGGACCATCATGCGCATTTGGGCTCCAGGCTTTGGAGACAGTCAGTCCTTTCGTTGCCTTCAAACCCTTCATATCCCAGAACCCACCACAGCATTATGCTATTGTGGTCGTCCAAGTGGTTCATGAGAGTTTTACAATTGTCCACAAGCCTGATGCCATTTTAAAAGAGTCTAAGACCTTTAACATGCCTGACTATCCGACATTCTATTTATTTTGGCCCCATTTGTCCTTCTACACAGACCTCGATTGCGAAGACTTCAGCCTGGAATATAGTTGGGTATGTGCAAATTGGCAGACTTTTTCTGAATCTTGGTCCAAATACGTCTGACCCAGTACTCTCGTCCTATATCTTTGCTACGTCGGTACACCATACTTGTTATCCCTTCACAGCAGTTCTTTTCAGGAGTTCTGATATTGTAGGGTTTGTAGAAGGATAACTCGTGATTAATCAGGAATGCCTTTAGAACCTCCAAATGACCCAGAAGATCCCCAAGTTCTTTGCAGTCGTAGGGTACTCCAGCAGGCCTATTTTTCAAACAGAATAGACAAAGGAGGAATGCCTGTAATAATATAAAGGGCATCCGATGGGCAGGTGCCAATATCTTCTGTGATGGCGCAGCTTACTCAAGGTGGCACCCGCCTTTACATGCCTGAATTTTGGCCATCAGTGCCACATGTATGACAACGGGCCCTACTACCGTATTAAATGACAAATAGGTTAGTTTCGTTGTTATTCCCCATTATTGACAGTAATGGTGATTTCGGTTCTACCAAAAAATTTCGCATTTTGATTGCCCCTTTCTCTTTTTGTATTCGATTCTAAAATAAGGGTCAACGGTGAGAAAACTTTGCGATCGTTTCTTAAAATGTCACTCTCTTATAAGGCAAAAAAGGCATATTTTCTGCCCTTTGAAGCTTTGTCAGGGGAGTTGGTTGCCCTGAAAATCAGACGGTTGCTTAAAACGACAATAAAATGAAATGCGGACAAGAACAAGAAGGCAAAACATGCCATTTTAAAGGGTTGAGTGTAACATCGAACACATTTTGCACCGTGCAAGCGCAAAACTTTTTTGGTAGAAACGAGATCACCATAAGTTGTAGACACATAAAATATGTACATATATACCTTGGATGTACATATTGTATATTGGCAATATTGTATGTATAATGTGACCAACCGTACTTCATTCGGAAGTACAGTACTTCCTTTTTCGCTGTTGTACTTCGTACTTCGAAGTACAGTCAAATGTACTTCTTTTCGATATTTTGTACTTCTGGAAGGAGATATAAATGTTTTTGCGTCAAAAAGTGCGATGGCGATTCGAAAGTTGTCGCTAACTAATTACAGAATCTCCCCCAGGTCCTTTTCAAACCATTAAAGTCGTTTGGGATCGATGGTATCATACCTGCGCAGCTGCAAATGGCTCTGAAGGTGTCGTGCAATTGTTTGGATCATATTTATGCGAACTGCGTGAGGACCGGGTAAATCCCCATGGCTTGAAGGGTAGTCAGTATTGCGTTCATTCCGAAGGCCGGAAAAGGCTCTCATTTTTCCCCTATGGATTTAAGGCCTATCAGCCTCTTCGTGTGGTGTTCTCTCTCCCCTGCTCTGGATTGCGGTTGTAAACGACCTTCTAGTGGATCTGGAAAAAGTGGGCTGTCGGGTGATCCTATGTAAATGATATGGAACTTTTGGTTAAGGGACGATTTATATACACCGTTTTTGATCTGGCTCAAGGTTACCTGAACTAGGTGGGCGATCAACGGTGGCTGTCGTAAAAACCTAACATTGAGGAAAGGATAGGAAAGGTGTCGATTGCCTTTTACTGCTAAAGGGGAGCTATCAGTAAAAGCTGGGGTCTCTCGCCCGAATTAATTCATTAGCTCTAGGAAACCAGATCTAAGCCTATATTGTTTCAAGGAGCCCTTGTCAGGTGGAACTCACTAGAAAAGGCTACACTTGTAAAACAGGAATTAGCGGAGCATTAGGAACCACACCTATACTGGCGCTTAACATACATATGTTGAACACAGCGCCGGCGGATATTGCAGACAAAATTGTTGCAGCGCAAACTGCTATTAGGCTAAGTGAAACCGGGACCTTCTGTGACATAAAAAAAGAAAAGAAGACGTTTCTTTGCACACGATACCTCTCAAGACCTAGTGATTGCGGTTCTGATATACCATTGTGCGATTGGTATTCATGCGGTGAGACTAGGAATTTCAGCTGATCCTTTTGCATCAGCTGTCAAGAGGAATATGAAGTGGAATCATCTCCAAACTTACTTTTAGACTGTCCAACCTTCGCGAGGCTAATATGGAGGCATTTTGGCTCGCGCTTCTGAACAACCACTGAGCTCTCAGGGATCGAAATTAGCCGCATTTGAAGTTTCGTAATCGGCTCGCGGCGTTAACTTAATCCAACCTAATTTGTACTTCTTTGAGCTATGAAATAGTTGGTCACATTAGGTATGTATATTTACATTTTTACGGTCGCCGTTATACGAAGGCACCGGTGAAATATTCGTGCAAACAAGGTTTCTAAAATGTTTGGATATACATATTTTACATTTTTCGCAAACAACTATTATTGTCGCGGAACCCACCAAAATCGAATCTAGCACCAACCTACCAAATGGAAAAAAGCCTACCAGGTTTGGTAGAAAAAGCCCATGTTTGGCAACACTGGGTACACGGCTGACTGGTCATACATACTATCCATTAGACAATTTTAGGAGCTAAAATCGCTTCCAAAATGCCTTTCTGAAAGCCAATCCTTTCTCCCTCCTATTTTGTATGGAATGGCACAAATTGAAGGGATACTCAAAAAAGAGCTTCCAGAAGGGAACTTGTAGGACGTACTTCAGAATAGAGATGGCACGGGACTAAATATTTAATCCCGATTCCGCCCATTCAATTCAATTAAATTTTTAAGTCCCGAAACCGCATTCCCGACGTTTTTCATAATTGTGCCGCGGGTGCCGTTGGCCAGAAATGTATCACTAAGAAAAATTCACAGGTTTTTGAAATTAATTTGAAATAATAAACAAATAATAATGAAAAATCTGGCATCTTCCGATTATTTTGTTTTGCTTTGCTGTTCCTTTCAGTCCCAATAAAACATGAAAAGTGCATATTTGATACATCGTTTTAACGAAGATTTTCTGAGTTTGCTGAGTTTGGTCCCGTCCCGCCCGCAAAATTTTTACAGGCCTTCCCGATACCGCCCACCCCGGCCAATTTGAAATCAGTACCGTGGGTCGTGCCGGTCCCGATATCCCGCGCCCGTCTCTACTTCAGAAGGCCTTTTGGAGAAGTTCTTTTAAAGCTGTTTTTTAATTAATAAAAATTATACTTCTTTAAGGAATTTTTTTAAGGTTCATACCAAATATGTTTTATTGAGACTAAAAACGCTTACTGAATCTTATTTGTAATGCTAAATAATATAAACATATACTTGTGTACATTTTCGTAAATTGTAAATAGGAAACCCCTTTCTAGGAAGCATGCAGGGAAGCACTTTTTCCAGTTCTTACTGGGTAAGTCTTTTAGACCGGCTTCACTTAAGATTGGCGATTTGCTTATGGTGCTAAGTTCGTCACAGTCAAGTGAAATCACTGTGCTCTACGAATTGGGCCACAAAACTAAAGGGTGTTTTTATAGACGTGGGGTTTTCAATGAGGCAATACTTTTTTCGGAGTTGGTCTTTTTGACAGCTGTAACTTGATTTATACTCAGTTTGGTTTGCCATTTCATAATAAACAGACTTATTCCGGAACAACGTTTGCAAATCTTGCAAATTTATTACCAAAATAATGGTTCGGTTCGCGCGAAAATTTTGTTCAGCGATGAAGCTTACTTTTGGTTTAAGGGGAACGTTAATAAACAAAATGGTCGCATTTGGAGTAACGATAATCCACAAGCCATTGTTGAAACGCCGTTACATCCTCAAAACGTCACTTTGGTGTGCTCTATGGGCAGAGGGAATCATTGGTCCATATTTTTTCAAAAATGAAGCCGGCCATAATGTTACAGTCAATGGGGAGCCATGATTAATGACTTTTTCGTGCTTGAATTGGAGAATGTTGTGTGGTTCCAACAAAACGGCGCTACATGCCATACAGCCAACGAAACAATCAATTTATTGAAGGGAACTTTTGGTGAGCGCATTATCTCGCGTCGTGGGCCAGTAGCGGGGCCTCAAAGATCGTGCGATTTAACACTGCTGGACTATTTTTTGTGGGGTTATGTGAAGTCGCTTGTCTACGCCTTGGAAGAGAATATTCAGCGCGTTATTGCTAACATACGGCTTCAATTGCTGCAAAAATTGGTCGAAAATTGGGCCTCTCGGCTGGAATTTATTCGAGCCAGCCGCGGCGGTCACTTGCCCGAAATCATTTTTAAAACATAATAACAAACCCTTATCTTTATAATAAAGCTAAATTCTTGGCCATAACATTAAACTATATGCGTTTTATTTCTTCTTGAAAACCACATGTCTAAAAAAACACCCTCTACATTGCTTTTAATATCAGAAATTACTTTAAAATAATGCAACGCCAGAACCAAAGCAAATGTACTTATAGGGAATATATTGCCACCATATTCGCTTCTATCTTCGTTTTTTATTTGGATGATAAGTGTCCTGGTCGATGGGTTCAGGATTATGGCGGCCCTAATATAGTGCCAATATCTTCCTTATAAACACATTTTCTTTGGTTCTGACGCTGCATTATTTTGAAGTAATTTCTTATAATATATGCAATGTAGTTTTGTTGCACAATTCGTAGAGCTGAATGAATTATGATGATGTGGTTGTATGAAACGATCAAAATTTGAATATTTGTCATCATACAGTGTGAAAAATAATAGGGAAACGACATTTTGACAATATTTGACAATTTGTCTTTTCTTTTTCTAATGCTTATTATTTTTTATGAAAGCAAGGCTCATTATCTATCAAAAACCATATAAGTCTAAATTTCAAACTTTTGAAAATTAGAAATATTTATCAACGTTTTACAATAACTACAAATTTTAATTAGGAAGTTAGTGATAGTTTCAAGAGTCTAAAAAGTCGACTTAGAAAAGAATTGAGTTATATATGCTATCGTATTCTGTGACTACTTCAGCTATTTAAAAAGTTATAGACGAACATATTTTGGTTTCCCCATAAGGTTAACATTACAATCCAAATGTTTAAAGCGTTTTTTCTCGAATTCAGATTTTTCGACTTGGGCGGTTATTGCTTATGATTCTTTTTATTTGCTGAAGGACTTTTGCACTTTTTTCCATATAAGCATGAAATTCTTATGAAAAAAATAAAACTCGCAACAAAATTTAAAAAAATCAACCCCAGACTAAAATGGTAGGGGCTATAAAGCTGCATACACAAAAAAATTTTAAAAATTCATACTAAAAAGCTCGAAATTTTGATGAAAATTGTATGAATTTTCTTAAATTTTGTATAAAGTATAAAACTCTGATTTATATGGTTTTTGCTAAGGCTTAAACAACATTTTTATAGGAAAAGACCAAAATAAATTTGACTTGAAAGACGTTGTGATATTAAAAAAAAATCAACACGTAACCATTTGCGTACTTTGTATGGAAAAAAATGTATGACACAGTCAGCAAAAAAAAATTATCAAAAATCAATGTGAATTCTTAGCCCCTGCCAACATTAAAATGGGCGTCTGCATTGACCTTCATTAAAAATCCAGAGCAATTTAGGTGTGGGCTAGGACACCAGGACAATTTTTAAAATCAGGACGTCTGGCAGCCCTAGGCTAGAGAGACAGCGGCGTATCACTCGTAATTAGGCCAACTCGAAGCGTATCCGCGGATTGGAAGCAAACGATGATGTTCACCAACCAAAGCGTAGGAGATTGATTCACTTTAGTTTGTTATTGTACTTGGATAATAAGCGCATACGCATTTTTATTATTTGTCGATATCATCAAAATTTTATAATTCATGAACTTTTGAAAAATGAGTCATAAAATTTCTATTCTCAAAAATCGAATTTTTTTTGTTCTAATTCGTATTTTTACTGACATTTGAGTGAAAATCTCTCAAGTGGGCCACCCAAAATTGGACGGTCAAGGTTTTTTTCGCAGAAATCACTTTATTCGTTTTACAACCATAAAAAAAAATATAATTTCAGTAATTTTTGCACTCGAATTCGAAGTTTTACAACAGTTATTGTTATTAACTTTTTTTTTATGAATTCAGTAATTATTTATTAGTTAATATGTTAATTTAGTGGCCAAAGCATTCTCTGCCAAGCTTCATTGTACAAACTTTGCGGACGCAACGCCAAAGTCGTAGGTATGTATGTGGACCGGCCTCTATTCATTGTTTACGCAAATTTTCGCACATAAGTTCTTGAACAACAATCCGCAAATAAATTTTTTCATCAAGGATTATATTTCGTTCAGGTACACAGCGTAACTGCTACAAGGTCCAAAGTATTTTGGGGGCGTTAAACTGTGCTTAGTTGTTTTTCGTTTCTGTGGCACAATCGATTATATCCTCTTTACTTAGTTTTCTCTGTAAAGACAAAATACATGCATACGTACATATATAAATATGCATGTTATGTATGTACATTAGATCGTCTCGCCTTACAGGCAAAAAAAGAAAAGTTCGCCGTACACCCCCTCATATGATGTGTTTTTGAAAAGCATTTATAAAGAAATATTTTTATTTTTTTGGACAACCCTAGTAGTCGCCAAATTACATATTTCTTCGTATCTTCGGCATTTATAGTCGGATTTTAAAGTGTGATACACCAATGTTTTTGCCTCGAGGAGGGGGTTTTTCCTACGGAAGCTCATTGACCTCATGTGCTCCATTGTGGTACTTACCCACCAGATCTCAGTTGCTACTACCCTAACTTACCGCCCAAATGACAGTAAATTAAAGGCCGTCAAAACGCATTAATCTCTTGTGAAAGAAGTATTTCGATTAGTTCAGTAGAACCCGAAATAAAACCCATTAATCGCATTAATCTCTTGCGAAAGAAGTATTTCGATTAGTTCAGTAGAACCCGAAATAAAACACATTTTATTTTTAGTTGAAAACCATAAGCATATCGTTACTAATACGCTTGTTTATCTATTTTTCGGGTACTATTTAGTAAGTGGGCCAATTATTTCGGGTATTGCGTCCAAAGGGGTGACCCGATCCAAAAAAAAAATCCACACACTTGTAGCCAAGGGTCTACACATTATTTTAACACCTACTTTTGTAATACCTGGCTACTAATTTATTTAGAAATTCGGTTTGAAATATGCCCTTTTTTGTAAAATTCGGAAATAAGCGTACATTTATCACTCCTATTCTCCTTAAAACAGCCACTTCACCAATACATTTTTATATTCCCCTTCACTTTACACTTTATTCGATTAGTTATAACTTTCTCTATTACTTTCACTTTAACCAAATAATCACAATTTATTAAATAAAAACACCTTTAAAATCACGCGTCTGCCCTTGGTTGCATATGCAGATTAAATGGTGGCGCTAGTGATCAATAAATGGAATTTACTGCTCATAATTCACTGAAGCCTTCGTTTCTCAACCAATTTGATTAACTATTTTTTTAAATGAAAGCTAATAAAATTTTCAAGAGACTAGTTGAGCCCAATTTTTTATTTTTTTTATGTTAAATTTTTTAGTACAAAGTACAGAAAAAGTGCCAATTTTGAAGAAGATCGATTCTCCTGTTCCAGTTAAAAAAAGATACATAATAAAAACTAGTTAAAAACAATTAAGGGTTCTCCCAAAATGAAACAAAAATTAAAAAGTAATAATTTGAAAAGTTATAAAACAATTTTCACCAAAAATATTTTTTTTTGTTTTTTGTTTTTATAAAAATTTTGGGTATGCATTTTTATATATCATTAAATTTTAGCATAATAAAGTTGTTAAGAGTTCGCGTTGATTTTTAATATTTTTTTCGCTAACATTTCGAGCACATCTGCATGCTAAATGGGAAATAAAAGCGTTTGTTATGTTATTACAAACCAACGTAAACTCTTAGCGACTTACAACTTGCACTTTATTATACTAAAATTTAGTAATTTATAAAATTGCATGCCCAAAATTTTTATGAAAACTAAAAACAAAAAAAAATACTTTTGGTAAAATTTTTTTTATAAAATTTAAAATTATTACTTTTTAATATTTTTTTGTTTTGGGAGAACCCTACAATTGTTTTTAACTAGTCTTTATTATGAAACTTTTATTAGCTGGAACAGAAAAATCGGTCTGTTTCAAAATTGGCGCATTTTTTGCACTTTGCACTAAAAAATTTAATACAAACAAATAAAAATTCGAAAATTGGGCTAAACTGGTCTCTCGCATTTTTTATTAGCTTTCATTAAAAAAAAAAGTAAGTGCGCCTGGGCCACACTGCAGAAGTGAAACTTACGATACGAATCTCTTTTTTCTCATAACCAATATACATACATAAATATGTACATACATACATTCATCTGCTTTTGCTTAAGGTTATATTTTTTGTCTTTTTTCTACATAGATCCCTACCTCTACCCACAGTTCGTTCTAATTACATTTATCTTATTCTGTTTTCCTTTATCTTCATTTTTATCTTTACACTCTATCGATTACAAAATCGATAGTAACTCCAACAAAATATAGCAAAATCGGCTATAATATTGGTAGCAAAATTTATTAGAAAATCGATAAAAATATTCATAACAAAATCTATAAAAATATCGATAAATAATAGATACCAAAATCGATAAATATCGATAACGAAATCTATAAATTTCGATAAATATTGATAACAAAATCGATAAATATCGATGAAAAAGTCGATAGATATCGATAACAAAATCGATAAATATCGAGAACAAAACCGATAAATATCGATAACAAAATCGATAGATATCGATAATGAAATCGATAAATATCGATAAAAGGTCGATAAATATCGTTAACAAAATCGATAAATACCAATAGCAAAATCGATAACAAAATCTGTAAATATCGATAACAAAACCGATAAAAATGTCGATTATTTCATCGACAAGTCTTGAGAATCCCGAAAATCTCTAAATTTCCAAAATAGTTCCCAGATTGAGTCACTGTGTATCTCTCTATATCCTTTCCTCTTTAATTACCTTTATTTTAATATTTCTTCCCCTATCTTCATCTTTAATTTTATCGGTATCCTCATCCTCCTATTTGTCTTTACTTTTATGTTTATCATTTTCTTCGTCTACATATTCCCCTTCACATTTGCCCTTATATACATATATAGCATTGACACATTATATTAAACTTTTGGCAAATAAGAGGTATCTTTTGGCAAATAAATTTAATCTTTTGACAAATAAAATTAATCTTTTGGCAAATTAATTTAATCTTTTGGCAAATAAATTTAACCTTTTGGCAAATAAAATTAATCCTTTGGGAAATAAATTTAATCTTATGGCAAATAAAATTAAACTATACTATAGTGTTTGAAAAAGTAAAAAATACACTAAAAACTGCTGTTGCTGTGCTAAGCATTTTTTGCTAACTTTTGACGCTTAGCTTTACTGCGCCAATATCAAGAGTTAACCTCCAGGATAGCTGAAAAGTGTTTTTTGGTGTTTCTGTTCTGTTGATTTGACTGCTCACTTTCAAACAGTTCTGTCACAGCATTGTCTCAAATATTCGTCAAACTTTCTGGCGCATTTTATTTCAACCAAACCACGCATTATGGCCAAATGGGATAAAAACAAGTAAGAAAGTCTAAGTTCGGACGGAGCCGAGCATTAAATACCCGGCGCAAGTATTAAATATAAGATTTTCACCTTTCCGAAAGCTACCGCTACATGGTTAGCCGGGGTGAATCAATTTTGAGTAAATTGGCGTCCTTAAGTTACGAAATATTGAAGTTTCAAGCATTTCTGAAATTTACCGTTATATGAAAAGCGGCCTCAATATTAGTCCGATTTCAATAATTTTCAACATTTTGCTTTCATTTAGCAAGCATAACAATCGTACCGAGTTTGGTACAAATTGGTAGAACGGTTACCGAGATACATATATGTGATAATAAGGAATTGTTGCAAGCACCAATTTTGAATAAATTAGCTTTAATATTTGCTGATTTATCGAAGATTTCGTATTTCTCCAAATTACCGTTATATAGGATGTGGGCGTGGTNAATTGTTGCAAGCACCAATTTTGAATAAATTAGCTTTAATATTTGCTGATTTATCGAAGATTTC
>NW_016159641.1:0-20681 GCF_001687245.7 Rhagoletis zephyria
TATACACCCCGGCTTATCATGTAGCGGTAGCTTTCGGAAAGGTGGAAAACATATATTTAATACTTGCGCCGGGTATTTAATGTTCGGCTCCGCCCGAACTTAGACTTTCTTACTTGTTGATAATTCATTTTGCTAAAAGTGCGGATTTTGTACATCTACGTATATCGAAGTACATATGTATATGGTTAGAAAAAAGCAATTGCCTTCATTCGTTTGTAATTTAAACGTAAATTTAAGAAAACATCTACTATATGTTTGTGGAAGTATGTATGTGCCAGGTTGCAGCCTGACGGACGGACAGAATCGAACGACAGAAAGGGTGAAAAAAATGGAATTAGACAAAGGCGCGTGGCACCTCCCATAGCCGGGAAAAACCGCTGCGATTGGGACTCAAATGGTAAATATTGATTTAACTATTTAAATAATTTGAATTTTATTTTTAAACAGGTGGTAGCCCTCTTCAAACACTTTAAAAATATTCTAAAGGTTCAAACTAAAGATCTCTTAAGATTCATTGGCTTGACGTCCATATTTTTATACTTCATATAAATTAGACTTTTCAAACAGGTGGCAACCCTCTTCAAAATGTTTACAAACTACTACGTACTTAAACTTTATCGTCTGGCACCCATACATATTTCTAAAACCTAATTCCCTTAATTCAAATCGAATTTGATTTTTTAACAGGTGGCAACCCTCATAAAGTTAAGTTAAGAAATAAAGATTTTCAAAACTATTTCCATTTATGCCCATTTTGTAATAATTGGCTTAGCTTTTTAAATAATTTGAACTTAATTTTTTAAGAGGTGGCAACTCTTCGAAAAAGTTAAACTTTATTGCACACCTACATCTAGAGCCCTTTGATTTGGCACCTCACTTTTGAAAATCGAACGAACGGTGTGGATCTGATGGCATTGATTATTGAATTAGTTGAATGCAATTTTTTATCAGGTGGCACCTCCTTTCGAAAAAATAAAAGCAGTTTGCACATTCACAGATCAAGCGCTTTAATTTGACATCTTATTTTTGAAAATCGGGCGAACGGTACAGATCTTTTATTCGGAACAAAAAATGCCTTTGCGTATTATTTTGAACTTAATTTTTTAAAAGATGGCAACTCTTTTCGAAAAAGTTAAAGCTCATTGCACACCTACATCTAGNACATCTACACACCAAGCGCTTTAATTTGACATCTTATTTTTGAAAATCGGGCGAACGGTACAGATCATTTACGCTGCACAAAAAATCCCTTCGGGTATTATATAAACATATGTATAGAAAGATTTCAAAAATGTTATTGAGCTTTGTACCACGATTTGTTTGTTAGGCAAAATGGAAAAAGAACATTGCTTAAGCGGTAGAAGTTATAGCAGCTTTTTCAGAGATCATCACATCTCCTCATCAGACTTCTTTCTTTTCTAGACTTTTCGCAGGGATCAAACCCGCGCCATCGTAGTAGGTTGAATAACTGCCATACCTAAGCAAAAGCGTCAGCGTTGTCTGGCTGTCAAAAAATTCTCATGCCCATACAATTTGTATGAAGCATACCGAAACAACGCGGAGCCAACGCTGAGCGGTTGGAAATTCCGATTTTGACAGGGCGTTAGGTAATAAAGTTGGCTGCAGAAAACGGCGAAACTGTCATTTTTCTGTTACACAGAAACAAACCTATGCTTATTGTTGGTGTTATTTCTGCATTTGACGTAGCGTGGACGCTTTTGTTTAGGTATGGCACCTCGGCGCTAACGCTAGGCGTCAGAAACCGCTCCGCCCAACGCTTTTGTTTAGGTATGGCAGTAAAGAAATTGATTAGCAAAAAAAGCTTACGGGGTGTGCATAGCTCAGTGGTTAGCGCTTCTGACTTTGCACATCGATGACGCGGGTTCGATCCCTGCGAAAAGTCTAGAAAAAAAAGTCTGCTGAGGAGATGTGGTGATCTCCGAAATAGCTGCTATAACTTCTACCGCTTAAGCAATGTTGTTTTTCCATTTTTCCTAACAAACAAATCGTGGTACAAAGCTCAATAACACTATTGAAATAAAAATTCCATCGTTACCTTAATGCACGTAATATTAATAATGAAACAAGACTTGTAGTACATAAAATGATGAAAAATATTTATATAGTAGTTGAAACACGATAAAGATAATAGTGTGTTTTATAAGGATGCCTTAATTTAAACGGAATGAAAATGGTTTGTCTCCTTTAATTTATGCTGAACTGAATATTTATATTACTGTTTTATATTTTGATTTGTTTACCCCGAGCGACGTCTGCTAGTATATCTATATATGTACATACATATCGTTACCTTAAAATAGAAATACCGAAACTCATTTTGTCTTGATATTCAGATTTGCACTGAAAATATATTTTGTTCGTGCGTTATATAGAAGAAAATGTGCAACGCCCTCGACAAAAACAAATCTCAAAAATTAACGCTTATATTTAGCCTGAAATTTTAATGAGAATTTTTTGAAGTTTTAATAATATTTGTGAAATTTGTGCAAGCTTGGAAAATTTTATTTATGTGGTTTCTATTATAGCTTAAATTATATGGGTATTCATGAAAACGAGTAAATGCCTCGTAACCGCGAAAAGTTCGTAAATAAACTGATTTTCCATACAAAATTAAGTAAGATTACGAGGTTGACATGATTACGAGGTATTTACGCGTTTTGCCCTTATTCTTCATTCATTTTGAATTTTGTTTCTAAATCTCTAACGAAGCAGTCGCAACGCCTGCATGAATATTTTCCGCCCTAAAAACAAGGCGCGGTTGCTTCTACTAAGATTTGGTAACTATGACCACATCATTTGTTGAGGCAAAGCTTTTCAGTATCAGAAGAACATAATAATTTCATTTTATTACGTTAATTTGAATCGAATTTGAAGAAGTTTGATACAATATGGATAAGTATTTACCAAACCCCATAGGAAGCTTCAATTAAATTAAACAGTTGCATCAATGTAAATTAATATCATCAACTTGGATAGTATGTTCAGTTAGACTTAATGATATAAACTTATATAGTTAGGTATAAGCGGGCGGTATCATGCCCATTTACCATAATTCCATAATAATGTTACTTCTTTTAGGGCCGGTTACTCAATGTCTGGTTAACACTAATCTCTGGTTAAACATCTTTATCGACGTTACCGACTCCCTGTTATATGAATGGAGTCGAATACTTCGATAACAATGTTTAACCGGACATTAGTGTTAACCAGACATTGAGTAACCGGCCCTTAAAGAGATTGTTGTGAGTATCAATTCTGAGTAAATTATTTCATTTCATTACACGTATTGTAAAATATAACATTAGCACAATAAAATAACAATAATTTTTGTTTAGTACAATTGTAACTTATGGTTAAGAATTAAAATACGTCACTGTTTAACATTAATATAAAAGACAAAAACAGGAACAACAAAAACTTACAAAATCTGTAGAAACTCACAAGTGGAGATTAACGAAAAACATAAGAATTATGTATTGATTAAACTATACCTAACTAGATCAGAGGAAAAGGGTATAACTTTGAACATGACATAGCATTCTAACGACAATAAGAAAACAAAACACTCTTAAAGTTGGTTACATTCAAACTATTACGAATATCAGCTGGAATCGAGTTCCAGGTGCGAATAGCATTGACAGATAAAAATAGTCTTGCAGATGTTAGGTAATTATAGTTCGGTATAATCAGTTTCGTTAGGCGAGCAGATTACTTATCCATCATCAGTTAATACCTATTGGAAAAATGAGATTACAACTTGAAGGGGGTAATTGCTCACATTAAGTACAAGCAGTCGAATGTAAGAAAGCAAAAAGTACGAAATAATTGCTGATCCCCCCATGTTAACGCTATTTGAATTTACCCGAGCTCTTAACTCCAGTTAAGCTCTTGGTGGAAATGGGCTAAGTCGCCGAGTCCAATATGTAATGATGAGATATGGATACTAACGAGTAGGCGTAGTTTGATTAAAGCCCAGAAATGGTCGCTTCTCTAAGTTTAAACAAACCATTGTTTTCAAGAAGCCGGTAATTCCAAAACCCTCTGCGTCCCAAAAATCAAGTTTTAATTTCCCAACGACTGAATTTACATATACACATTATTGCAGATTCGGCTTAACGATGTGTAAAATTTTTAACGCCGTAAACCAGAGTGTTCAGATTTGGCAATTTCGTGCCAATTTGGCGACTTTTTGGATATTTGTGCGTAAAAATTTAGGAAATCGCTATTGGCGATTTTTTTCCTTCAAGTAAATTTTTTCCAATTATAAAATATACAAAACCTAGTTTTCCACGATAATTTTACAAAAGAGACTAATTAACTCCGTGATAAACTTGACTTAAGAAGCATATTAAAAGACTGTCAAAAATGTTTGATCACCCTAATTAAAGAACTTTTGAAACGATTACCTAGTCAATGTCACCAGAAAAGTGTGTGAATCACAAGAGGGCGAATTTCATTGGCCTGCCAATTCACTATTTGACTTTGATGGAAAGAAAAGCAGCGGAAACTGAGTATCTAAATCATTTAACTTTCCCATGGAATAAATTTTCTCAGAACCATTCCATCCGACTCGGAAGAATTTTGGATAATTGCTTACGGAGTGAAAACCGCAACAGGCAATAAAATGTTTGGAAATATAAGTAAATTCATATTATTATCCTTGCCGCACTCACGTGCTTTGTTGATCGCGCTTTTCCCGTATTGAGTTCAACAAAAACTATGATTCGAAATAGGATGAGGTTGGAATGCCTTAATTCAATAGTTCGAAAAAAGTGTTACATGCAGGCTAATAGTTTCTGCCGCAAAACGTTTTCAATATCAAACAGTATGTTATTAGCTCAATATATGACAACAACAGAATATATGAGTTATAATAAACTTATTAATTGTGCAGTCCTATTGCAAAATGTGTTGAAACAAATATTTTTAAAGAGTATGCGCATTTTTAAAGAAAATTGTTTGTACATCACTATTTCATAAGTGATTTGTGTTATTTATTATTACCGTCTGAAGGTATTATATTCGTTTTTGGTTTTGTAAACTATATTATAACAAGATCTCATTTTTAAAATAAAAGATTTGTTAAATCGATTTCATGAATTTTAATTTTAAAAAAAACTTGGCGATTTGACCAAACGTAATTTTAGATTTCAATTATCGTGTGTTAAAGTGTGTCAAAGGTAATTTTCTACATTTCAAAATTAAATGCTGTGGTAATACTTCTACGGTATACTAGAGCTGGAAAACTATCGATGGCACTATCGATAGTATCGATGGTTTTTGACTATCGAAAACATCGATGATTTTTTAAGCACTACCGATAGTTTTCACTCATACATACATACATACATAAAGATGCTGCTTGAAGCCAAAAATCGTTGCTAAACTTTTGTTCCTTAACAAAAATTTCGACATATTTTAGCAATTCTGATCTCATTTTCAATAAAAGTTGTTATGTTTAATTTTTGGTCTTTTTTAATCAAAACTATCGATAGTACTATCGATATTGTCGCTATTTTCGATAGTATCGATACTATCGATGGCCGATTCTTGTAGATAGGTGCAACACTTCCTGTGACAGTTGCTTCCAGCGAACGCTCCTTAAGATTAAATCATATTTACGAAGTAAATCTGGGGAACAAACATTGATCGTTTAGCTTTACTTAACATCCACAGAGATATACTAGAAGCTAAGGAAAAAAAATTATTTCTGTTAAAGATAAAGAAGTAGAGAAATGATGTTTCTAATATTTTCAGGCATTCATATGTGATCCCTCGAATTTATTTTAAGAATTGAATATATAGACACATTTACCCACCGAAACGCATATTTGGTGGACCTAATGAATTTAAAACACCCCCCGAAAAAAAATTCTGCGTTCGCCCCTGAGAATAATCATGCCGAGTTTGGTACAAATTGTTGGTGCGATTACCGATATACACATATGTGGGCATAAGTCGGCGGTGCCACGCCCATATTCCGAAAATTTTTTAAGGGTATTTTTTGGTAAAGAATTATTGCAAACATAAATTTTGAATAAATTCGCTTCAGTAGTAACTGATTTATCGAATATTTCGTATTTATCTAAGTTATCATTATACGGGATGTGGGCGTGATTATTGTCCGATTGTAAAACTTTTTAGCCGTTTGATATGTTTTACTAGGGCCAACAACTGTGCCAAGTTTAGGGGAAATTGGTGAAGCGGTTAGCGAGATATACACATGTAATTAAAAGTGAGGCTATGCCCATTTTCCAAGAATTTTATATATTCCCATTTTCTGTCTAAAGATCATTGTAAATATTAATTTTTAGTGAATAAACTGCAGTAGTTACCAAAATATCGCAGGTTTTGTATTTCTGAAAACTATCGTTATATGGGAGATAAGCGTGGTTATTGTCTGATTTTGCCTATTTTCAATACCATCCGTCCTACGCTCAAAAGAAGTACACGAAACAAGTTTCGTTAAGATATCTCATCGGGTATAACAACTGCAGCGCAGGATATTTTTTATAAAGTTTTATAACTAGTGTGTAACGAAATAAAATTGCTATTTAGATAGGGCCTTTCTATAATAAGGTAACGATATGTATATGTCCTGCGGTGTCAGGAATATATGTACGCAAAGAATAAAACATGTGAGGTATTTAATCACTAAGATTAAATGTGAGTTTCAAAGTCAGAAATTATGCTTGTAAAGTACCAATAATAGAATCCGCGAAGCCAAAATGTTTTAATTCTAGTTTCTAGGTTTCATATATAGAAAATTTTGTTTAAAATCTAAACCGAAATAGAAAATGTTTGCCTCAATATGCCTTATTTTATATGTCTCTCAGAGAGAGAGAGCAAATCTTATGAACTGGCGGCATCAACACAGCGAAATGTGGTGTTGATTCAAGCTCAACATATGAAAGCACATTTACATGCATGGCTGTGGCTGAGTGTGCAAAGATGCTGGATATGATTGGTTGCTACCAAGGCTAGTCCAAAAAGTTTAAAATTAAAACCGAAATGTTTAACCGTGTAGTTGTTTTTTTTCAAAGATGTCAACGTTTTGAGTTTGGATGATTTACCAACCTTTACCATATTCATTGACAATGTCTTACAGTAATTTAAGTAAAGTTAGGTCTGGACCAGGGGTGCTCAACAAATTTAAATTACTGAGCCTAACGACAACAACGTTTATACCAATTACAACAACATCGTTCTGAGAATTACAAAAAATATTTCAAACTCAAACTAATGGCGTGGGGGCAAACAGTATGTATTATTAGGTAGTAGTAGTAGTAGTAGTAGTAGTAGGTAGAAAAGAAAACGCCATAAAAAATCAATTATACAAACATACAGCTGAGCAAATGTGAGCCAATGCGAGGCAGCCGTGAATGAAACTGAGCCAATTGAGCTACTGGATGAGTACGTTTAGTCTAGGCTTTCCCACGGCACCGTCAATTACTTTGTTTGCTCCTCCAATTATGATCGCGGCCCACGGCCACATTATTAATTCGATTTGACCGTTCTCTGTCTCTGTGTTTTGTTTATGTTTTCTTCGCTACAATTTCGATAAATTTCCGATCAAAATTAGAGATATCTGCGATTTGTTCGTAATTCGCATGGTAATTATATCTGAATGACCAACAAATGAGGTATTCGCTCTCAAAATTTAGTATGGCGAATTATGTCCGTAATTCGAAGGGTAATTGAAGTACGAATTACGAATGAGAGAGACAACTATATAATTGGGGGCGCCGTGGGGAAGGTCTGATTATGCATACTTCGCATAACTTCGCACAAGTTTTTAAAAGTAACACAACTTTACAAAACTGAAGGCTGATTATGCTTCGCATGCAACCAAATTTATCAGTACTACCAACCTTATGCATCGGCGCAATAGGGTTATTCACGGTGTGTGAACAAAAACAGCTGATTTTTGGTTTTTTAGGTAAATAGAATTATACTGAAAAACTTATTTAAGTGGTTTTAATGGGGTATTTTTGTAGACCAAACTAAGTCGACACCAAAGATCTTGCAGTTTGACATAATTTTCAATACAATATCTGTCAAAATATGTAAATAAAATACGTATGTTTTTATTTAAAAAATACGTAAGTAACTACGTATATTAAACGATATATTTACTAGAAAGAGCATAAAAATACCTTTCATTGGATATATAATTTTATATAGTTAGAGTTAAGGACAACAGCCAACAACGAAATAAAACAACTGTATTGATATTTTAATATAAAATGAAAATATATAATATGAAAATGATTAAAAAATAGCGCGATANAGAGTTAAGGACAACAGCCAACAACGAAATAAAACAACTGTATTGATATTGTAATATAAAATGAAAATATATAATATGAAAATGATTAAAAAATAGCGCGATATTTTTTTTTCAAATGTTCGCCTGCAGGCCTTTTTTTTAAACATATACAATCATATTTTACTATTTAGTGATATTACCAAAGATTTTTTGATTATAAATCATATATTTAAAGGTGATTATTTGCTCTTTCTGATCTTGTGCATATCTTTTAATATAATTAATTACGTATTTTTTTAAGAAAAAAATATTTTTAATAAGATAATTTTTTAATTTGATATAACATCAAAAGACTTCTAATTACCTTTGCAATCATATCAATACTTTGAAAATTGGTTCAAAACTTTTGAAAATATAAGCTTTTGAAAATATTGAAAATTCCACGTTTACCCTACGTGAATGGAAAGCATATGCATCTCTGTAAAAATATTGCTATTGGTCCTACTGCAATTGAAATGTCAATTAATAAAACGTGAGGAAAAATCTAAACTCAATAGATCGCTAATTTTTTACAAGTTCTGCTAATTTCTGGGTAATGGAATACATATAAAATGCATTCAACAGATTTTTACCTGACAGTTTGAAATTTATGCGAAGTATGCAAAATCAGACCATAACTGATTACTCAAAACGTCAACTTAAGCCAGATGCAAAAATAATTGGTTTTTGTATCTCTTTTGCAGCTGTTTGACAATTGACCCCGTAAAACGCCACTTCAAAAAAAAAAAAAAAACTAAAAAGTTTGCGTACATTTATTTTCAAGAAACACAGAAACGATTATCTGATTCTTTATAGAAATAAATTTTTTAGGAGGGGGCATTTTTCTTTGCGAAAATGCTAATTTCACCCCTTTTTGAAATGACCTCCCGAGAGCCTCTGGAAGGTGCAGGGAGGAGATGGATGGCTTTTCTTAAATTTTATACTATGCTCTTTTTAATGAGTGTAGTTATACGTGACATACCCCTTCTCCCTTCGCTCCACAAGAAAACATCATTGTACAAATAACCGAAGATTTCCCACANCTGGAAGGTGCAGGGAGGAGATGGATGGCTTTTCTTAAATTTTATACTATACTCTTTTTAATGAGTGTAGTTATACGTGACATACCCTTCGCTCCACAAGAAAACATCATTGTACAAATAACCGAAGATTTCCCACACACAACATTAAATCCTCTGATGTATTGTTTGATTGCTATAAATGTGGCAAGGTAGCTCACAATTTTGTAACATTTATGAAACTTTAAAAACTTATTTTTTTTGTCAAAAAATTTTAAATGAAACTACCTTTTTTTTTGTATCATGGAAACTACCTTCTTCTTGTATCATGGTTTTTTAGGTATTTAAAATTTGCGAAAAACTATANGGTAGCTCACAATTTTGTAACATTTATGAAACTTTAAAAACTTATTTTTTGTCAAAAAATTTTAAATGAAACTACCTTTTTTTTGTATCATGGAAACTACCTTCTTCTTGTATCATGGTTTTTTAGGTATTTAAAATTTGCGAAAAACTATAAAAAAAATATAAATAAAACCAGCAAGAATACAACAAACGCGACTCAAAAAGATATGCATTGCATTTTAAATTATCAGCCTTATTATGAGTTTCATTTTCCCCGAATCGGTGCACTTTTCGTTTCAGTGTATTCACTATGAGTGGATGAAAAATTTTCGGGAAAAACTCAGGATAAGTCTGAATATCTCTTGTATATCTTATATCGACTGCTGAGTGGAAGATCCTATCCGACCTATCTCGGCAGCCAGTTCGAAAGCGCCCTTTCTTAAAACACTTTTCAATTACGCCCTATTTTNTCGACTGCTGAGTGGAAGATCCTATCCGACCTATCTCGGCAGCCAGTTCGCAAGCGCCCTTTCTTAAAACACTTTTCAATTACGCCCTATTTCAGAATTTTATTGAAAAACACGCTATCCCAGAATTTGGTTGAAGAACGCCCTATCTCAGAACTCGGTTCAAAAACGCCCTATCTAACTAAAAAATGTATTGAAAATGTGCTGATAAAGGGCATTTTTGAATCGGCAGCTTAAATAGGGCGTTTTTGAAACTAATTCTGAAATAGGCCGTCCTTCAACCAAATTCTGAAATAGGGCGTTCTTGAAAAGTTTTTTGAGATAGGGCGTTTTCGAGTTGGCTTCCGAGATAGGCCGATCTTCCATTCAGCAGTCGGGATGTGCTAAAATTTGTGGGTCAGATCTTTATGGGATTGTTTTCAGTTCTGCCGAGTATTCTTCTCCTCTTAGTATTTTCAGGACGCACGTCAGGTGTTAACTTTTTCTTTTGGTCACATCTCTCTGCTATTAGGTGGAAAGCATACTTTTGAAGGATTTTTAGTTTCTTAATATTTCAACAAAGTTTGTGTCTTTAACAGGCCAACCTAATATTCACGCACGCCGGCAGTTTATTGTCAAAAATTTCTCAAGCACATACAACTTATATGGGACCAACCGAAATTGAACGGGGTGCGTGAAAAGCTAACTCAAATTCCAATATTTGTGTTGTGTTGGTTTGTGCTCATTTGACATTTTGGCACGACTATGCATTCAAATTTCGCTCAACAAACTTCTGTAAATTTGACAGAAGTGCAACTCTGAGAAGTCACGCACGCAAATTGATTTCGATTAAACAAATGTGAAATACTTGCGTGCGTGCGTAGAAAACTCACGCCGGTAATATTAAGTTGAGCTGTAAAAGTCATATATATCAACGATTTTTTACGCTCGGTAATGGTTATATCTTTAAGGTATCAAGGCCAACGAACGTTAAATATATAGGACATATGTACATAAGTCAACAAAAGAAANGTTGAGCTGTAAAAGTCATATATATCAACGATTTTTTACGCTCGGTAATGGTTATATCTTTAAGGTATCAAGGCCAACGAACGTTAAATATATAGGACATATGTACATAAGTCAATAAAAGAAATAAACCAAGAAATTTCAGCTTTTTATACCCATCATGTATTTACTAAGGATGTGAACTATTTTGGTATTTCGTCTCTCTAACTTTCTATATGCAAAGTTATCAAAGAAAATNAATAAACCAAGAAATTTCAGCTTTTTATACCCATCATGTATTTACTAAGGTTGTGAACTATTTTGGTATTTCGTCTCTCTAACTTTCTATATGCAAAGTTATCAAAGAAAATAAAATCATTTTACGAAATTATGGTATACGCATCGCAATCCCATACGCATATACTAAAATGTTAACGGACCCACATTGCTATTTGGCTTGTTTGCAACCGCAGGGCATTCACAACATTACCTCTAAAACACACTTTCCCAAACACACAAACATCTTCATATTTGCCCCAATATTTTTTCAGTGTTTACTCCTTCACCTTTCACACACCAATAGTTTTTGCCGCAAAGCCACCGCATGCGCCAACTGCCACCGTGCACTTTCACAACTCCGCAAATACTTAACTAGCATAACACTAACAACAACCATCCAGATATCAGTGGCCAAGTGCGTTGAAACGAAAGTCACTCTGGGAAGTTGTGGTAGCGACAGACAAAATAGTCTCATAACCATTTCAGAGTCATTCGAAAGCGCATAAAAGGATCACAACAATCGCCGAAATGAGCCATAATGAGCTCGTAAAAATTTTGCTACCTAATACACTCCGCAACTTCATGACATACGCCAAAACCTGCGAAGCCACCGTTAAAATTGCTACATCTTCTTCCTTAAATTTGGTGTTGGAAAATATGCCACAAGACGTAAAGTTCTTTAGAAAGGCAAAGAGGGAACGATACGAATAAACAAGGGTGCGTTGACAATATGTAGTTACGTAGAGTTCAATGAGGAGAAACATAGTTACGGTGTTTGGATATTACTTGAGATATTATTTAAGTGGGTGGGTTATGCATGTTAAAAATGGATCAGTTGGCCAAAAGAAGGATTTCTTTGGAAAATCGTAATCAGTGTCCACTGCGAATGCAAGTGCATATATCTTTCTGATTGTGAATAAATAAATAATTCGATAGCAACTAAGTAAAGGTGAACAAAAGCATATTTGCATACACGCAACAAAAATTATTAGTGAATTCGCTAAGCTCTCCACTTCCTTTGACTAATTTGATGTATTTTTAACATCCCAACGAGGCTTCTATACGTTAGTTTGTTATGACCTTTGTTTTACAATATTACGAAGTTTTATGTATTCGTGTTATAGATTACTACAGATTAAATTTTTGCAGAAAGTCGAAGAGATGGTTTGAAGTCAAGGCCCGGTACTGATTATGCATATATATGTATGTATGTATATGCATATGTCACAGGTTAATTTGAATAGGCACATTTTTCTTTTTCAACATCCGAGATTATGTACCCACTATATCTGGACTTATGAGTATAAGAGAAGCTTCATTTTAAATCTGAAGAAAAGTGGTGAAAATGAAGAAAATACCTCTTTACTTTGGTATTAATGCCCCTTTTTTGATGACCTGAATAGGTCACTTGAATAAGTGAATCGAGTCGAACGTGCAGGTAAATACATACATATGTATGTACGTAAGCATGTATGCATATGTAGCTACATATATTTCGAAGGAAACGATGAAGGAATTACGTGTAGGCGGTTTTATGACATCCAATAATTCAATTAGCAAATTTATATGCAATCCCAACAAACCATTCGACAATTAACAATTATCATTATCAAGGGAGTGCATCATCCACATTGGCATCCAGACCAAAGACAGTTACTACCACTTGCAAACTGACACCCGCTCACCGTACAGAAGTCATATGTACCCTGCAGTAAAATTTAGAGACAGTCTGGCAAAGCGCTAGTTCCGAACTACATATTTCAGAACTATCTCTGAACTGGTGCAAAACGGTTGCAGAGCGGGACAGTTGAAACTTGCGGTGTAAGTGTACAAATTCTCACTTCTTGTACAATATGAAAGTAGCTCAGCGAGAAGGCCTCCGACTCAAGCATCTTTGGTCGCGGTGGAGTGATCACAACTCGAGTTTTCAGATTTAACGAATTTAAATTGTGCGTGCCGCTTACAATATTATTTTTTTCTTAAAAAAACTGTCCAAAATGGAACCGATTAAAAACTAGTTGCTAAGTAACGCACTGGGCGAAAATGGCCACCGGCAATTGCATTGCCGTGTAAAACTGGACAGTTGAAAGCATTGCTTGGGTATTGAGCTAGAACTAGTACTGTCGGCAAAATGTCTAGTTCTACGCTAGTTCTGAGCTAGTCAGATTTTCTGCAGGATATGTACATACATATTACTGCATGTGCATCGGTNAAGGTCTAGTTCTACGCTAGTTCTGAGCTAGTCAGATTTTCTGCAGGATATGTACATACATATTACTGCATGTGCATCGGCGACAATGGGTGCATTGTAAACAGTAATTTCCACTGTACATACATACATGCATTCTTATAAGCATAGAGAGATACCAAAGTTGAAAGTAAGTCGAGCTGGCCACATGACAACCGACGCACAGTGGGCTGCCAGGTTACGTTAAAAATGCTTTTTACAAGCGTTTATCATGTTTCACTTGTGTGTAATCAAATTTTAAGAAAATTTTAACCAAATTCCCGATGAGCTAGAGTCTTGCCACTTCAAACTTAGCTCAGAACCCGATGACAATGCAATATGAAAGTTAAATTAATCCGATAGGTGGCACAGGTATTTACGTATTTACTTTCCGATATAGTTCGTATTTGGCAAGAATACATATGGCCCAAAACGCGGACTGTGTTACATTACATTTTGGCTTACATTGATTTAAAATACCACTGAAACTCGCTATAATACAAATTTCGGATAGTTTTTCTTTATGAGACTCTATTTAATATATACGCAAAATATATTGCAACTCCTCTTCTTTAGGGGTTATGAATGTTTCAACAGCGGACTGTTACATTACGATTTTTGGAAGTACTCTTTAAAGCTGCTTTATTTTATCGAAAAAGTCTGCTCTCCTAATAAAATATTTTCAAAAGTTGGTACGCAGTTTCCTAGCTTAAGGATGGAACTCAAGAGCTACGTATTAATTGAACTGATAAAATTCATTTCGAGGTCGATATTTGCAAAAAATAGTCGTACTGTTACGTTACCTGTGTGATAAATACGGAACGGATTTTATGGAAATTGCCTTTTTTCTGCTAAAGGGATAGAGTATATTCGATTGAGAATGTCCACGATTTAGCTTTCCCTGATTCCATATATACACATTTTATGTTGCCTTTTCTACCTTTAAAAACGTGATTATAGCATTTACAATTTATTTTTTTTTTAGATTAATATATGATAATATGAACGTTTCAAACGTTCCATATTTAAACTTGTATCACTTGTATCAACTTACGTCGAGCGCACATTTAGTACATTCAAGGCTTTTCTTCGCGAAAATCGAATGAAAATGCTGCCAGAAAACTTCAAAATGCATCTTGTGGTTCAATGTTACTACAACTATACAGATTAAAGTTTTATGAGTNTTTTGCCTGTTTTATAGGTTTTTAGGTCCTAAAAATCCGTTCCCTGGTGATAAATGTCTAGCGATAAGATTATAATTAGGTTTTTAAATAGCGTTTAGTGTGTTTTATGCAATAAGTAGCATGAATTGAGTAGATTTGCGATTTGACATGTAATCTAAAGAAATTAACAACAAGAAAATTATGAATACAGATCTGAAATTTTCCGATGTTGTGCAGCTGTAGATCGTTTCAGAAGTAATTCTCAACTTAGAACTCGAGCTTAATGGCAATTTTTGTTTGCTCTAAGCCATTTGGTACTATTCTTACCCTTCAAAATGCGCCATTTGAGTGGTGTTTAAAGATTCTTCCTTGAGAATCCATGACCATTAAAAATGACGTAATGAGTTAGAAAGCATATACCTGGTTTCGCGGTGTTTTTATGTATTTATTTATTTATTATTTTAAGGCCATAACTCTTGAAGAAAAAATCGTATAGCACCATTCGAGAGTGGATTTTGAAGGATAACATTAGTACTAGAAAAATAGGCAAAATAGTTGCAGCTGATTTTTATTCAATCGGAAAATTTTCTTCTTCTTATTTTAGTTTCTTATTTAACTCCTTTTGGGTTTGTTCCTTTTTTAATGACCTAATCCTCGCCTTATTTTATTTTTCTACGTAATACCTATTTTCTGAGCCACGCCACAAATCGGAGGATAAGCTCGGCCAAACACTAACATATGTATGTTTAAGCGCCAATCTATTTATTATATTATTATTATGACCAAACTAAAAATTGAAGAATTTATTTCATAAAAAAATAATTAATTTTCCAGTTTTCCCAGGTGGGCGATTTTAGGCGTTTTTTTCAATCTGAAGTTAGTGGTTGTTTAAAACAATTAAAAGTGATACACATGTGGGATGAAACAACACAAACGGCAATAACTCAAAATTTGCTTTATTTCACTTTTAAATGTTGTTTAAATGAGTTTTGCCTTATTTCCAACAAAGATTGGGAATAAAACAAATTTCGCCTTATTTCCCATTGCTTATCTTATATATAAATGGGCAGACATGTTTTCTTTGCACCCCTTTACTATACTTCTAAAATATAGAGAATTATATATCATTAGAAAGGTATTTTGATGCTGATGTGAGGACAGTTTTTCAAATTTCAAATTAGTTAAAAATGAAGCGTAAAAATCAATTCAAATGTCACGCCAATACCAATGCCATACATGTACATGGTTGGGCCGGAAAATGTATGCTTTAATATTGATGCTGAATTAATGAGATGTATGTATGTACATATATGAAAAGATTATGACTCAAACAAGGCAGAAGGCACAGTTGAGTATGTAGAAGAAGAAACTTAAATATATTTAAAGACAAAGAGGAAGGTAAATTTAAATACTCATATAATAGGAAAGGTGTGGGTGAATATTTAGGTAAAGAAAAGAATACAGATAAAAATCTGGATTAAAGTCAAGGAAGTGATAAATATAAAAATGAAAAGATAAAAAACGGCAGAGACAAAGATAGAGATAAAGAAAAATATAAAATTGAAGAATGACATATTATGTTGTGTTGCAATGTGTTGTGTTGTAACGTGTTGTATGGTATTGTTTTTTATTGTGTTTTGTTGTCCTTTTTTTTTGATGTGCAAGGCATATTCAACAAGGTAGAAGTGACAACTCAGTCGAGTTCTCTCATAGCTGACTGTAATGTCAAATAATGTAAACAAAGAAATTAACCCTTTACCAAAATAGTGTTCGCGGGGCATTCGCCCTGAAGGAAAGATTGGTCCAAATGCTCGAAAAATTTTTTTTTGTGCTTGTTTATGGCACACTTGCCCAGTTTGGGTCTGTCAGCAGCTAAATTCGTCCACACAGAAACCTCAGGTACGGCCGACACTTTAGATAATTCAAGCATTGGGGAATCGCATGGTAGAGGTACTGCAACTGGGAACAAACGCGTCCGCTTACAAATGCTCAGCTGCGATGGGCAACAATTATAAAGTCACTGGCACTAAAATGGTTCTCGCACGCACGCGAAGAGTCTTCTAATGAAACACCGCAGCTATTTGCCCACCGTTGTTGCTTCACTTGACAATAAAGTTTGTTGTCCTCGCTCTTGCTACACACAGCACACCGCTCGTAATTCCTTTTCATTTTATTGTGTATTTAAAATCAGTCGTTAAATTTAAAAAAGTTTAAATGTTTAATTATGTAGGGTTAAGACTTGACATTTCTATCGTAGTTCAAAAGAGAGAAATGTCGAAATCACTTATACCTTGTTATGCCTTGGTGATGTGTTGTGGTGTCTTGTGTTGTGTTGAACATATTTTGTTGGGTTGTTTTGTGGTGTGTTGTGTTGTGTTTATGTTATGTTGTGTTGTGTTATGTTATGTTATGTTATTTTGTGTTTTTCTATGTTATGTTATGTTGTATTGTATTGTGTTGCGTTGTGTTATGTTATATTCTGTTTTTGTATTGTATTGTGTTGGGATGTGTTGTGTTGTGTTTTATTGTGTTGTGTTGTGTTGTGTTATGTTGTGGTATGTTATGTTATATTCTGTTTTATTGTTCAATGCATTATATTGTGTTGTACTGTTATGTGTCGTGTTGTGTGGTATTGTGTCGTGTTATGTTATGTTTTGTTATATTCTGTTATATTGTTCAACGTATTTAACCTCAATTCACTTCAATCAACTCAACTAAACTCAACTCGGCACAGCTCATCCCATTCTTTAAAAGGTTGATTTCAACCGCTGGACGAACACTAGTTTATACTGTTTGTAACAAAAACAGTTTATTGACAGAAGGAAAAAGAACTTTGTTTATTCCAAAAATACAATTAAACAAAAAAATTTGATATAAATCATATGAAGTAATATTCACAAAATATTTTTAGCGCTTTTGTAGAAATTTTATCTGCATGCTCTTTAATATGTTGAAAACCTTAAAATGTCTGCATGGATCAAACAAAAATTTCCGTTCCTATTCTCAGCATATAACACATATCTTCAGTTGAAATTTCTGCATTATCATCACTTCCTTCACTAATATATCCAAATAATAATAATATGTAGATTGGCGCTTACACATATGTTAATGGGACCTACAGTTTTATGCCGACTCCGAACGGCGATTGTATTTTTATGAGAAGCTGTTTGTTCATGGCAGAAATACACTCGAAGGTTTGCCATTGCCTGCCGAGGGGCAACCGCTGTTAAGGAAAACCCTTTTTTCTATATTTATTTTCGATGTTGTGCTGACTAGGGCTTACCACTACACCACAGCGACCGCCCACCCTGCAAACCATTTTTTCAGAGTATTCTGCATTGTAAAGAAATTTTAAAGAATTCGTTAAGATTTAATTCGATTTTTTGCCGAATTTTCTAAAATGAAATAAATTACGCACACTTCCATTCTTTTACGAAATTTCGGAAGAAAATCTGTGAAGCAACGAAAATAATGGTGCTATGTGAAGAATATCTTTCAGAATTTTTCCAGAATTTTTATTTATTTTTCGTTCAGAAATTTCTTTACGAGTTCGTGTCAACCACTTCATATAATTTTCTTTGAAAATTCGTAAAAAAATCGTTACAGAAATGAGATACTCCTAACGATTTCCTTAAGATTTCGGGAACTTTGGTTTGCAGGGCAATTACTTCGGTATTAAAAAGTAGTTTCAGTTATTGAGCTTTGTTACCTTTTGAACACGGTTTCATGGGGTGCGCTATTAAGACACAGGTATAAACGCTTAGCAGGGTCAAATCAAGTTTTCGTTAATGCGGTCTTGCTTTTGAAAATGTACGTACATATATATGCACCCAATATGGCTCACATCGAATGTAGGATTTAATCTACTTTTGTTCCATGCTAAAATCTTAACTATACCTTGAAATTAGATTTTTGAGGTAGTATCCCAAAATAACAAAAATTACCCCAGTGTGCGGCGTACGACTACCATGGCTGCAGCCAACACTCATTGCATTCATTTCGGTTGTACTTGCACTGTCGCGCTTTTTGTAACCATTAAAAGGTAGAAACGCCACAAACACACAGAAGAGCGATAGGATGGGAATCGAATAACTAATAATGAATTTAAAGAACCAATACTGAAATGCGTCAAAATTAAAATAAAAGAGCACAAATTTCTATGTAAAGCAAAACTTTCTGGGAAGACAATAGGTTTGTTTCTCGAAAATCCAGCGAGAATTATCACTAAAATTATCAGATATTAAGAAAAAGTGCTCCCAAATTCTCTCTCAAGTGGAGAAACTTGCAAATTTCTGCACGAACGCAAATTTGCAGGAATTTGCAAGTTTCCCTGCCAGCTAGTGTCCACGGTTGCATTTCAGACATAAGAAATTTGTATCGAGTTTTTAAAATTCTTTCAGAGGGGCAAAACAAAGGATCTACGTGTAAATTTCTTGTTAGTCCTACTTTCTTCAACATACGTTTNAATTTGTATCGAGTTTTTAAAATTCTTTCAGAGGGGCAAAACAAAGGATCTACATGTAAATTTCTTGTTAGTCCTACTTTCTTCAACATACGTTCTAATTTCTTTGTCGTAGTAACTGTTGGGTTTCCTAAATCGACTCTGGTTGAGATTGCATTCCGATTACGAATACAGTTCTTTTCAGCCGAATACCTTTCAAATCATTGGAATTAATTAAGTAAACAAGTATTTACTTACATTTTTCATTTAAAAAACGCTCACGCTTGTAAATTTTTAAATTTAGCGAACTTTTTTATTCAAATTATCTTCGACAAAAAATCCAATAATGTGCCACAACCATGTGTTTTTCCTAATTGCAAATTCTTGCTGGCAACATTTTTTCCAGCTTTAATTTGAAACTTCTATCAAAGAACTAGTCTTTCTACTTGTGAGTTCTTTAAATAAAACATGTGGAATTTAGTTTTAACCANCCAGCTTTAATTTGAAACTTCTATCAAAGAACTAGTCTTTCTACTTGTGATTTGTTTAAATAAAACATGTGGAATTTAGTTTTAACCGTTTAGCCGTTTTTAGCCGGTTTTTTTTTTGCCAATTTAGCCGGTTGGTCCAAAAAGTTCTGGCAACACTGGTTGTATGAGTCCTAAGCTGTTTCAAACATATTTACGTTAATAGTTCTTTCTACAAAAAGCTTTAATGAAAGTAAAAGACACGAGAACCCCAAAAGTATTCCGAATAAACCTCGGATTTGTATATATTAGGGATGTGCGATTTATCGACTAAATAATTTTTTTTATTAATCTCAATGCTGATTAATCAAAAAATCAGATCCTGAGTAATTACTGTTTACTCATAAAAAAATAAGTAAAATCTGAGTAACTTTGGTCATTTCATTCGAGTTTGCTTTCAAAGCGAATTAAATTTTTGTATAATATAATACAAAGTTTTTCTTATTAAGAAAAATAGACTGCCAATTTTCTTCGTTTCTCACTGAAATAAAAAAAAATATATCTATATACATTTGTATGTATGTGTATAAATTTTTTTCTATAAAAAAAAATATTGCAGCAATTATTCAGGTCATAACCTGATTATTCAGTTTTCTGATTGATAAAATTAATTAGATTCTAATTAATTAAAATGTAATTAATCGATAATTGAACCGCTTTGCTTACTTAAAAATTATCATTTTATGATTAATTAATTAATCCGGTTTCGACTAATCATCTTGTTGCATTAATTGGTAAATCTGATATCCCTAGTATACAGGGTGTCCCAGAAGTAACGTGCCAAACTTTAGGGCAAGGTAGGTGGGGGGGTGAGCTCACTGATAAACAAAAAATTTTCAGGTAAAAGTGTCACCGTTTTTGAAATATTTACATTTTTTCGAATTTAAAAAAAAT
>NW_016159641.1:21316-28521 GCF_001687245.7 Rhagoletis zephyria
CAAGAGCAAATTCAATTTAAATCTATTAAATACATTCTAGCGTGTCTCAGTCCTTTACCCACAAAAGCGGCTATAACTTTTTTTTTCTATTCAAAACAGTAAGTGTGGCACCTTTCTGAAATCTTTATTAAATGAGCAATTTTTTTATGTAATGTAAAGTTATAGCTCAGTACATTTTTTTTCACCCGAGATAGTCAAAGTTGGGGAAGAAAATATCAAAAAGTTAAAAATCCAGAAATAGTCCTAATTTTATGATGGTTCCTTAATTTATTTTAACTACATTGCATTTGAGTATGGAGAGGCAACTATCTGGAAGTATTTTACATAAAAAATTTACTAAGTATTGCCCGGTTTGTAGTTGCAGTTAAAGAAAACACATGAAAAGGCACGATTTTTTTTTAATTCGAAAAAATGTAAATATTTCAAAAACGGTGACACTTTTACCTGAAAATTTTTTGTTTATCAGTGAGCTCACCCCCCACCTACCTTGCCCTAAAGTTTGGCACGTTACTTCTGGGACACCCTGTATATGTAGCTTGTAGAAGGAGCCAACGCGAGCAAAAAACGGTTCGTACATAGAATAGTTCTCTCGATACGCCTGTTCATATGGCCCAAAGATAGGGTTTGTACCTGTCCAAGCCTAAAATTCCCCGACTTACCCTTGAGCTTACCGCTTCAAACATTTAGCTTATACCCGCGGTTTTCACCCCACGTTTTTAAACAAATATGAAAAATAATTTAATGATGTTATATTTTATTTCTTAAGCGACTTAAGGTATTACGGCCGTTTAAAACTATGAAATTATAAAATCTCGTCTGCGCGCTAGGCATACGAAAGATATCAATCCCTCTAAGTTTACCTTAAAATGGTTCCAGGGATACGACGCATGAACGTGTAACCTTCTTGGAGGTGCCACGACGGGTTCTAATATTTCCAACTCAAATTTAGTAACCTGGCCTTGATAAAATACCACTCCTCATTACTGTAGCAAATGCCTCAAGAGGTATGTATGCATCATGACATCGTTGATCTAATTAAAAATAAAATCTGAATAAGTTGTCTAGTTTGTCCGAATTTGAAACCAAACACCAGTTATAGTTATAATTTTGTGTTTTAAGCTTATAAAATGCACATAAAATAAAAAAAAAAGATTTTAATTATTGTTACTGGTAATACATAAACTGGGAACTTTTACAAACCTAGTTCGTAAAACGTTTGTTGGTGTAGGTCTTAATGAAAATGCACACCAAATTGCTCAGATTGATGAGGAAACCCGACTTATCCATACCGGATTATCTTGCTTTGTGTGCACAGGAAAATTCCAGCATAAATTAATTAATCACCAAACCTACTTGATCAAATTAAGAGTTAATGATTAAAAATAAATTTTTTTTAATCGTGGTTACGATTAACTGTTTAGTCGGATTAAAATTAATCATGATTAACTGCAATCAGATTGAATTTCATCGAATTGACTAATTGATTAAAAAATCAATCCATTAATGCCAACATTGATTTCACATACATATCTCTATACAAAGTTCCAGTTCTCTCCAACAAATACTTCCAGAGATATGTATGTAATATGAAAATTCCAGTTTGTATGGGAGGGGCCTTGAGTTATCGGAGTTACTTTCAGTCTAAGACCATCCTTGTGAAATCCGTAGTAAGTGTGCCAAATTTCGTTCTGATCGGGAAACCGGTTAAGGAAGTAGCCTATTTTTCAATCCAGGTCATAAACAATCTGCTTGCAAAATTTCATTTTCAAACAGGTGGACACTCTTAAAAAAGTAGCCTGTTTTCCAATCTAGGTCATAAAGTACCTGCGAGCAAACTTTCATGCAAATCAGTTCAATCATTTCCGCGTATTAATATAATTAAACTTTTCTAATAGCTGGCAACTCCTAAAATAGTAGCCTATTTTCCAACGTAGGTCATAAGCTATCTCTGTGCCAAATTTCATGCAAATCTGTTCAGTCGTTTCCGCGTATTAATTTAATTAAATTTTTTTTAACAGGTGGCAACCCCTCCAAAAATTAGCCCCTTTTCCACTGTAGGTCATAAGCTATCTGCTTGCAGAGTTTCATGCAAATCCGTTCAGACATTTCCGCGTGATGATTTCCCAAACATCCAAACATACAAACTTTCACAAGTATAATATTAGTAAGATATTTTTATTAGTACTTTCAAAAATTTTTTAACATTTTCTTTATTAGTTTTTATTTTGTAAATCATAGTATATTTTTACAATCAAACCACGTTTCCTCTCAAAAAATTTAATATTATGAAAATTTCCTCTTTTGACAGTTTCTTTTATCCTCCTATTCAGCTCTGTTAACTTTTACTTGAAAAGCGACATCGCCGCAAAGATGGCACATTATTGGTAAAATTGTTGAATATAATCGTTATTGGACAAAAAAATAATAATAATAAACTTAACGACGGGCACACCGTAAAGTTACACATTCTAAAAACAGAATTTAAATAAGAAAACCAACACCCACTTGTTGTTCGTTGAAAAAGTTGAAAATGAAACCACAGTTTAACACAGTTAACTCGATGAAGAAGTCTGATGAGGAGATGTGATGATCTCCAAAATAACAACTATAACTTCTACCATGTGTAAATTGTTGTTGTTTTTCCACTACATTTTTCATAAAAAACGGCTTGAAACTCAATAAAAATTGTTGAATATACATAAATAAAATCTTCGAACTATTGAAAATAAAATTTTCGTAAATTTAAAAACGATTAGCATAATTCTGTTTTGTTAACTCTGATATCACAAAGTTTTATTAAAACCGACTAGACTACACAATTGCTTTAATAATAACAAAACTTTAATGAAAAAGTTTAAAAAAATAGATTTAAAAACTATTGTGTTTTTAACTGACTTCCAAAAAAGTCGGTTTTTTTTTTGCTAAAAATTACTTGTCTATTATTTTTTGTGATTAAGTAAGTGTTTCGAAATTTTTAATTATGAACTGCCAATAAAAAAAAAACTGTATTTCTAACAATTGAACTGTAAACTTCATAAACCCATGGTACAATAAAAACAGGTAGAAGCCAAATTGACATCAAACCTACAAAAGTCAAAGTTTTCGGGAGAGTAAAAATAAAAATGAGCGTGTGTAAGGAAAAATAAAAAAATTACATTTCGCTGGTTGACGTTTTTAAGTAAATTTGAAGTTTTGTATTTATTTATTTATTTTCTTTAGTTAAAATTTGTTAATTTGTATGTTCTTTTCTATTTTTTTATACATTGAAAGTTTATATTTATAGTACTCTGTCTTGAGTGCTGAGTTTTCACCCTCCAGATTTTCAATTCTTGACTTCAGCAACAGAATTTCGATTTTGTAGCTGGATTGTTCTAAGTCTCCACTAAACGACTTAAATTAAAAATATTTCTATAAATATATCGCGTTTTAACAATGCTTACTCAGTTTGTGAAGCGCGATCATTTATTAAGCTTTCACAACTTGATTTATGAGTTGCAGTGTTGTTGGAAGGACTTTCCGGCATAAGGGTCATAGGAAGAGCACTTGGCATCAAACGTGCCTTTCCTGTACCTCCTGGTGCATTTATGAAATCTGCTGCTTTAAAATGCTTAACGCACAGCAAGGCATTTCGCTGCAGCTCTACCCCACAGCTGCTTTCCCAACGCTCCTTACGCCGAGGGCATTGAGGCACGTTAAAAAAACTAGTGATGTCTGCATTTTTAACACATACACTAAGTATAAACCGCACAACACTACAAAAATGCAAATGTTAATTAAAATTTGTTTTTAACGAACATTCAAAAAAAAACAAACGACATGACATTTTAAGCGTAACGAAATATAGGAAATAAAATAAAATCAAGTTGAAGTTTAAAGGTTTGGTTCTCATGAGAGCAACGTCATTTTGGCTTCTACCTGTATTTACGTGCCTTGCATAAACCGACAGATTTTTCATTGTTCGGAACATAAATTACTTCCCAAATATTCGTAGATCCACCTGATTGGATTTCAGTGCGGACATGATGCATGATCTGTGGTTTTTGTACGACGAGAGAGGACCTTACTTCTCATTTGCCTTCTCAGTCTAAAGAAACAGTTGTTGGCATGAGTGATTCTCCATTGGATTTCAAGGCAAACATTATTATTGGTGTTAATGCTGGTACCTGAATAAACGGAACCCTGTACTTTTTCAAAATTCTAACTAGGACATTCGATTATGATTGGTAGGGCATTTAGTACAGAATTTTATCAGTGAATTATAAAATATCGAAATATAACCATTATTTGAATGAATGTGACTGGTGGGACACTGAAAAATTCCTCTATTTAATTTATTTAAGCACTTCATTTTCAAGCCTGACTATTTGCGTTGTAAAACATATACTACACGCTTTCGTCTTCATCAAAAATTAAGCTGATATAACCTTGAAAGAAGTACTAAAAAATATTTAAAATTATGACGGATGAGACAAATCAAAATTTCTCCCAAAGTTGAAGTTTCCATAGAAGAATTAAAAGTATCCACAGTTCCATTCCAGTTTTTTTTTATTTATGTTTTCCAACAGATTAATGAAATATAGTAATTTATTTATAACTTACTACGGAAATAAGGGTACTTGATGGAATTCTAAAATTTATGTTGTTTATATTGCGAGCCTCTCGCTCCGTTTCAGACGCTGCAGTCTTCAGGGAACTCTTTAACCGAAAACGTCGGAGGGGCTTGATAAAAGCACTATTTCCTTCTGCCTAGTCCCAAAGGTCTACACAGGTTGGTTACCGCACCTCGCACATGGGTTGCTGATCTTTTGCAGAGTGCGCGAACTCGGACGCAAGAGTAATTAAATATAGTCGGCAAACTATAAAGGCATGCCTACCCATACTATACCTCAACAATTTAGACAACAACAAAAGTAAATATTTATAATACCAACAACTAAACACTTACCTTTTTTGACTATTNTCGGACGCAAGAGTAATTAAATATAGTCGGCAAACTATAAAGGCATGCCTGTCAGTTCCCACTATACCTCAACAATTTAGACAACAACAAAAGTAAATATTTATAATACCAACAACTAAACACTTACCTTTTTTGACTAGGCTTATAGAATCTACAACGGTAACCGTACATAGCCAAAGCTGCTAACGGTTATCATTTTAAGGCATTTAACAGAATTTAATTGCGTACGTTTTATTAAAAACCCTCCGCCTACCTACTTGCCAATTACTCGTCCATTCACCAGCAAATACCACAGTTCAAGCTACTGCCAGTTGTCGCTCATAATGTGCGCTTGGATTAACCAATTTACAATGCAATTTTAATTTGCAACTTCGCGCAATTTTATTATGAAAATGGCTTTATGGCCTCTGTGGCGTATGGGAGACCAGCAACTGTGTGAGACCAGATAAGCGTGAAGTCACGCGCACGTACATATGTACATCCATAACCATACACATATACACTTATGCACACAATCACATGATAGGGCAGCCAATCCTACCAATGAATGGAGCGCTGTTGCCATTTCCACTTTCCTATCGCCTTGTTTTCGCTATCACTGTGACACAATGGAAAATATAGTAATGACACAATATCGTCCATAACAAAAACAAGAAATGCAATTACAAACTCCAAAAATTTCGCGCGCAATGCAAATCGAACAATGCAACAAAAATAATAGCAAGGATTTAAGTTCTTTATTAACACTCAATAAATCACCAAAGGAGGTGTCGGCCAATTCCTACTGATGGCGATGATGGTACTGTTTAGATAGCCGATATTTGTATCCAGCGTTGCCGTTTTGGTCCAATTGGACCAAAATTGGTAGGCTCATAATCCTTTGGTAGTTTGGTTGGTAGGATGAAGCTTTTGGTAGGCAAAAGTGAAATTGCAACCAAATTGAGCAATAAAATTTGTTTTCTTAAGATTGCATACTGCCAGTGCTATCTACTATTTATAGTAACTCTAAAAATATCTATGAATGGTAACCCTGTATTCATAGCAAGCAAAGGAAATAATGACAAGAGAAAGAGTGAAAGAAAGATGTTAAATGTCAAAAACTTGGCATTTGCGCGCCTTTCTTCAAATGAATTAAACAAACAAGCGAAAAGATTAGTGATGGACAAGTAAGTTAATTTTGCTTTAAATTAGTTACTTTTTAATCGTTGTTTATTTGCAGGTATATCTATTTAGAGGCTTTACCTCTAAACCGTCCGAAGTAAGTGTGGACAATAATAACGACGACTTGTTCAGGTAAAAAATTGCGACTAAGTAGGCATGTACANTGTTCACACTTGCTTGGTTATCAGGTTATCGGGTTAAAAATTATTATTCTGTAGTGTATTTTATTGTTGTAAACTGAATAAAAAATATAACCACATAAACAGATAACCTGATAACCAAGCAAGTGTGAACAACCTAACTTTTATTTAAACACATAAAATGTCTGAATTTGTTGTTTTATACATGAAAATGTTTGAAATGAATTGAGNTTTTTAAACGAATAAAATGCTTGAAATTGTATTGTCGAAGAAAAAAAAACACGTTTGAAATGAATTGAATTGATCTCAAAGATATATATACTCGGTACGTTTTTTTTACAAACGTTTTGTGTACAATATTTTTGATACTTAGGTTGTTCACACTTGCTTGGTTATCAGGTTATCTGGTTAAAAATTATTATTCTGTAGTATATTTTATTGTTGTAAACTGAATAAAAAATATAACCACAGAAACAGATAACCTGATAACCAAGCAAGTGTGAACAAGCTAACTTTTATTTAAACGCATAAAATGTCTGAATTTGTTGTTTTATACATGAAAATGTTTGAAATGAATTGAGTTAATATCAAAACTATATACAATGCTTATAACTGTTTTTTATACGATACGTTAATTAATTTATTTAAACGCCCGAATTTATTTTGTGTAAACTTCAAGTATTGCACGAATGGATAACCAACTGTAGCACAGTAAACCATATTAATTGGTATTTTAATTTATACTNTTTACAAACGTTTTGCGTACAATATTTTTGATACTTAGGTTATTCACACTTGCTTGGTTATCAGGTTATCAGGTTATCTGGTTAAAAATTATTATTCTGTAGATGCTTTCCATTTCCAGACAACCGGTCAGGTACGAGTATGATTTTTAATTTCGACCAAACTCAAATACATTGTTTGTTGGTCCAAATAATGAGAGA
>NW_016159641.1:28787-35270 GCF_001687245.7 Rhagoletis zephyria
CATAAAATGTCTGAATTTGTTGTTTTATACATGAAAATGTTTGAAATGAATTGAGTTAATATCAAAACTATATACAATGCTTATAACTGTTTTTTATACGATACGTTAATTAATTTATTTAAACGCCCGAATTTATTTTGTGTAAACTTCAAGTATTGCACAGTAAACCATATTAATTGGTATTTTAATTTATACCTACTGTTAATCTGCAAACCTGTAAATTTAATAAAATCTCGTTTTATTGATAAACAATTTTTTGGTAGTTTGCAAACTGATTTGGTAGGCTTTTTGGTACCTTAAAATATACTCAAGTGGCAACGCTGTTTGTTTCAGTTTCCCTGCGGGAGTATACAAGTACATATTTATGAGTGTTCGTGTACATAGCAATGATAGTTCGTTGTGGTGTGCAGAGTGCTTGACTGTCGTCCATTTCATTCGACATCGAACGCTGTGTGGCAAAGCCAAACGATAATAAATCCTCATCATAATTCAAAGCATTGATCACATTGCACTCGTGGCCATAACCAAATGAACAAAGGCTTAAAAAAGATGCAACAGCAAGTGTAGAAGAAGCAAAGCTAAAATACATGTGTATGTATGTACATATGCATAAAAAAGAGTAAAGAAAAACGAACTACTACTCTTCNTGTAGAAGAAGCAAAGCTAAAATACATGTGTATGTATGTACATATGCATAGAAAAGAGTAAAGAAAAACTCAAAGTTATAGAATGACAAATAGTTTGACGCTCGATTTGCAGAGGAACTGCAGCGGCTGGTGCCACTTTTGGTATTTAAGGGGACTCCCCACTTGGCTATGTGTATAGTTAGTGAAGTCACACTTAAACACATTGTGCTGCCATCATTTATCTATAGCTTTGTATAAGGAAATCTACATACGTATGTATGAATGTGCTATATGTATGTACATAAGTATGGATATGACATTTGCATTTACAATCATTTCACATTCAAAAGTCGTAAAATATTAAACCAATAAAATACACTATCACCAAGTGAAAATTTCGCTACCATTTAGCGGCTAACTATCAGAAATTTATTGTGTGACTCAGTCATAATAACTTATCTATTATTGATTAGCGAGATGTGAATAAATAAAATAATTATAAATTTGCTGTAAAAAAATCAAAGCTTAGTTGAAATACTGCCGTAATTTTTATATTTTAAATAAATACATATATATACACAATCATGCTGAATTCCCATTAGTAAAATAAGTTTTTAAATTTGAATTTTGCAGGTCTGTTACCGGATAATTTGGAAAGAAAGACTGAGTCAGCCATTCTCAAATACGATCCCACTTTTAATCGCAGATTGGTCATCTATAATTTAAAACAAGTAAATAAGAAGTCTAAGGCGGGGCGAAGCCGAACATTAAATATCCGCCGCACGTATTAAATATAGTTCTTACTTTTCGGTTTTTCATGGCACAAATACACTCGGAGGTTTGCCATTGCCCGCCGAGGGGCCACCGCTATTAGAAAAAAAAACCTTTTTGTCTTTTATTTTTTGATGTTGGGTTGAACAGGTATTGGGCCATGGGTTTTCAAATCTTATGTGGGCTAATCAAAATTTTATATAATGCACAAGACTGATCCTTTTGTTTAAACGCTTGTGAAGAGAACGCTTTAGGAATAATGTAATTTAGATGTTCGGAAAAGGTAAAATATGAATCAAACACAATACCTCACGGTGCACTTGTATAAGGTTTAACCCACAAGTCCTCCCAAATAAAATTTTTCTCCAAATTCCTGTTCTGTAACAAAATCAAATGATTGGAGCTAAAACTGAAACTCTTCTATGGAATGATTCGAAAGATATCCCGATTATGCTTAATTTCTTTGTAGGATAACTTTTCTAACTAAGTTATAAACCATCCTAAAAAATTTTCCTTCGTCTATTCGTGGCATATAAAATTCATTGAACTTTACAGCAAAAGTAGTTTGGTTGAACTTTAAAATTTGTAAAAACCGCGAAAATCCATGTTTTGTGCTAGTTTTGCGATGAGTCACCATACTTTTTGTTCTGACTGTAGTGGTTATTGTATTTCTTCTATAGCTTGTGAAAGTCGGGATTTCTTTGTGCAAAGGGCAATTTAAAAAAAACCGCTTCTTAAATTTTCCGGTTAGACTGGATATTTGCTTTAAATCTGTCGCTTTGGATAACGCTTACAGTTAGTAAGAAATGAAGGCCAAAAATGGAATAAAACTATTAAAATTTGGTATAGCTTTCATTTAAAAGACGACAAATAAATGGAATAATTGCAATATTACTGTATTCTTGTTTTCGTACGAATCGAAAATTTAAAATTTGTTTATAGAATATGAAATGAAAATTTTATGATCAGGGCCGAATCCCTGATTCTACTTCCGGAACAATTTCGTGCTAATTGAAATTTTTTGTCTGATATGAGGTTGGCCATTTCTAATAGATTTTGTCGCTGAACTCATATCTGAAAAATATGCACAGTATTTTAAAATAAATCTCTTGCCCTTTCACAAGCCGCACAGTGTGCTTTTTGAACAATGCATGCGAATTAATCGTAGANTGAAAAATATGCACAGTATTTTAAAATAAATCTCTTGCCCTTTCACAAGCGGCACAGTGTGCTTTTTGAACAATGCATGCGAATTAATCGTAGCGCTTTCGACAGAAGCAGCATTTTGCTACGAAACAAAATGGTTTTGAAAGCTAAAGTAAATCCCGTTCAATTGTAGCTCAATGGCGATATTTTTCCTTGAATTTTTCCGTCCAGTTAGCTCGAATATCTTATTTTTCAGTCGAGAAATGTAATTTTGAAATTTTACAATTACTACGGTGTATTGTTTTTTAAAAACATATGACTCAAAACATATATATAAATATAAATATAATATAATAAAATAAAATGTCTATCATACTTGAGCGTACAAAATTTTTGATTCTTATTTCGAGCTCACGACCGGTCCTGATTGTGATACACATGTATTTCAATAAACTGATGAACTAAGTTTAAGTTTATTGTTTAAACACATGGTTAACCTTCTAATTAAAGGTCAGAAATAAGAGTTTTCAAATCCATTTCGATTGAAACCCATATTTTAATAATTGATCCAACATATTTAATAATTTGAATGTAACTTTTTAAGCCCGTGGAAACCCTCTTCAAACATTCCAAATGTTTAAACTACTAAACTGAAAAAGTGGAAGCGATAAATGCCTACAAGGAACCCACCATCGCTACCAGGCACTTTGCCAATAATTTTCTTATTGTTGTTTCCCACTGATTAATTTTTTGGTGCCAAGAATGTTCGTTCGCCTAACCATCCCTAGTTGCTCAAGTTTTGTTGTAAATTATCTATCTATCTTTTGTTATTATTATCTATTATCATCTATTAGATAATATTCCGAGCTCATAGCATTGCAAAAGCGACATTCGAATATAATAAGGCCTACCGCATTCATTGCCTTGCGGCCCTCATCGGTCTCAAGGAGGTCTTGAGCAAAGTTTACTCTCGATCATTGTAAAACTGGATTTTCATGTTAGTTGTGAGGTTCACTATCTCCGCCCACAATGGCGAAGCTTTGATGCACGCANAAACTGGATTTTCATGTTAGTTGTGAGGTTCACTATCTCCGCCCACAATGACAAAGCTTTGATGCACGCATNGCCAAAACCGAATTCAACGCCAACCTCAGCAGCAGGGACAGTCAGAGGAACGTAAACATTTGGTTGGCAAAAATCCTCCTAGATATATCCTCCAAGCGGGTGCCGACTGGGCAATGGGCATCGCTGCGGGCACCGCTGCGGTCGGACCTACGCCGCAGTGGTGAAAGTAGGCGGGGCCTAGCTAAGGCCGAGGTATAAACTCTCCTGTCTCTTCTAGTGGCTCGCCCAAGGGGGGGCTGGGGTGGTCATACTGAGGCTATTTCTAGGGGGTACCTGGCGGTAGGTATAACACGCCCCCCTAATCCAGGGTGTCATGCGTCACCGTGCCTATTGGATGGTTTGCAGTCAGGGGGCTCTTCCGACTGTATTTTAACGGCGCCTCCCGGATACCTGTCCGCCTCCGGGAGTAACGGTGGACTTACCACAGCACGGGGCTCTGCTGCGGCCGACCGTTCTTTCCCCCTTCCTTTATACACGGTCGCCGAACGGTTTCGGCTCAGTAGGCGACCAAAGAACCAAAGAACGGCGTTATAAATAGTCCAGATAGATCTTCGGTAGCCGCTGGATTGGTCCCGAAGATGCCTTCACGGCCATTTAAACCAGTTATTGAGCCCAGTGTTGGTAGGTGCAAACCCTCGGAGGGTAGCGAGCGACTGGNTTCACGGCCATTTAAACTAGCGATTGAGCCCAGTGTTGGTAGCTGCAAACCCTCGGAGGGTAGCGAGCGACTGGCGACTGGGATGTTAACGGAGCCTACACGGCCGATGGATCTCTCGTGCCAGGCGTCCTCATCAAGAGCGGCAATGAGCACACCCCTTGAGGGCAGCTCTAAGGCAGCTCCGGTTGNCCCCGGATCCCTGCACGGGTAAAAATGCCGCCGACGGACACGGCGTTATATATAGTCAAGATAGATCTTCGGTAGCCGCTGGATCGGTCCCGAAGAAGCCTTCACGGCCATTTAAACTAGCGATTGAGCCCAGTGTTGGTAGCTGCAAACCCTCGGAGGGTAGCGAGCGACTGGCGACTGAGATGTTAACGGAGCCTACACGGCCGATGGATCTCTCGTGCCAGGCGTCCTCATCAAGAGCGGCAATGAGCACATCCCTTGAGGGCAGCTCTAAAGCAGCTCCGGGTGGGGGCGTTACTGGCACCCGGGAGCCCTGCACGGGCAATAGGAATGCCAACCACAAACCCCCTGTGGGGTCGAAGTTGGCGAAGCATCACCCTCCTCACAGTGGTTCAGGGACGATTAAACGGGTACGCCCAGCAGTGAGAGCGAAGCGGGTCAGAAGAGCCGCTTCCAGGCTGCTGAAGAAATTCGGGGGCAATCCGATTCCCGAAAATATGATGATATTCTCTCTGAAAGCCGGGAACGGACTCCTGAATGTGTCCTGAATAACCCTGAACCCACTCCCTCAGGTTCCAGGGAACTGGCCCCCAAAAGGCAGCTATCGGCAGATGATGCCGACGGCCCATCGAAGAGGACAAAAACCCCGAGCAAAAATAGCCCGCCAAACCCCTCACGGGTCCCTCAGGCTTTCAATGATGTGGCCAAAGACCATTTGGTTCTGGCTGTAATGGACAGGGGGCACCCAGAGGGAAACCTGACAGCCGAGAAATGGAGGACTGTCCTTGTGGGTCTCTGCCGGGTGTACAAGGAAATTATCCAAAGGAATCCTGGCCCTGCTCCTGTCATTCGCGACGCTGGCTTATACCAAGGCCGTATTAAATTGGTATCGTGCGCCGACGAAAGGTGGGCTCGGCTCTATAAGGAGGCCATATCTGACTGACTGACTTAGTGGCAGTGCATAGGGATGAAATCCCTTGCAGGCCGCGAGCCAGGGCAAGGGTCCCGGACGAACGCGCTAATCCGCAGGGAATTTTGGAGATTATCCAGATCTCCAACGACACACTACCAGCCCTCGATTGGAGAGTAGTGAAGGTCAGTGAGGTTAGGGAGCAACAACATTATATTACCCTGGTAATTAACGAGGAATCTCTCCNCTTATTTCGAGTAGGGCAGAAAACGCCTCGAGCGGTCCTGCCCCTAGCCAAGAAGTCCAGGAGGTTCCCGTGGTCCCTCGTGTGGCGGGGGAATCAGACTCGGCATCAGAATCGGAAACCGATACGCAATCCGCTGCTGGAGACGGGGCTGATTTCGGCCAATGGACGAGGGATTTCGAGAACCTGTTCCTGGCATCGGAAACGGAGGACGCCGATGATACTGTTGTAGAGGTGTCCAAAGGGACCGTGCCAGGAGCTATGGATGGCGACAACTCCTTAGAGGCTGTGGATGAAGGTCCTACAGATTAACCTTCACCACTCCAAAGAAGCCTCCGCTGCTCTGCTCCTGCACCTTAGTGACAAAGGGGAGGAGTTAATTTTTGTCCAAGAGCCCTGGGTCGTAAAAAACAGGGTCTGCGGACTCAACTCTGATGCTTACCAAATTGTGTCGGCCCCAGTGGCAGGTAAAATCAGAGCATGTATATTAATCAAGAAAACTATTTCTTATAATTTACTCACTCATTTTAGTGATGAGGACACGGTGAGCATCAATGTGGAGGGAAAATCCACCAAACTCTGGCTGGTCTCAACCTATATGGCTCACGATCGCCAAGATTGCCCCCCTGCTCGGTTACTGGACGTGGTGAAAGAGGCCAATTTAAGGAAGTTTCCCGTCGTGGTAGGAGCCGATGCAAACGCGCACCACTCGTTATGGGGTTCTACCGATATCAACCCAAGAGGTGAGTTATTACTTGACTTCATATTATCTTATGATCTAGCTATTTGTAATATTGGTAGTAGACCCACCTTT
>NW_016159641.1:37843-47510 GCF_001687245.7 Rhagoletis zephyria
CTGGCGTTTGATAGCCCATAAACAGATTTCACGCCGGACCAGCATAAGTTCCTTCCTAGAAATATTTCAAGATTTCTAAAGCTTTTTATATCAACGCTACATATGCTCTCATATTTGTGAAAGTATAATTGATTGCAAACTTTGTGCTTTAACTACATGCGTCCCAATTGGAAAGTGCACCTAAAATCTGATAGACTAGAGGCGAAAAAAAGAAGACATTAATGTAAGTAATTAAAAAAATATATATATAATGGGCAAACATTTTCACAAAATTTTCTAATTTTATAGTTTGATAAATCATAAGCTTCGCATCTGTATTACTCGCTCATCGTCGACTTCTTGAGCCACATGCACATTTCTCTGCTTTTCACATATAAAAACGCTATGCAATTAAACTTGATTTGATTACCACTCCCACTGCTTAATTAGCCATTAGAAACAGTTTAAGGCTTTGCCACACACCGATTAATGAGTTTGGCGCTGATTGCACGCATCTACTTCGACTATCTACGGCTCCAACAAATCCCATTTCGCCACTTGCCAAGCTAATAAAGCATCAATTGATGGGCAACCACCCGACAAAGGCACTGCCATGCTTCCCGCCTCTTGATTGCGTCGCGACGCTACCAAAATAAACATCAAAGGCTGCATAAGTGTAGGCGCTTAATCCAAAAGACAAACAGAAAACAGCCGACCGTGCACAACAACCGAAAAGATCAAAAGCAACTTCAACTGCGGCTACCGTTGTGCCGCCGCCATTGCCACCCTAAAGAATGTACATATTGATACATATAAAAGACTTCTCCAGTAGCCAAAAGTTAGCAGCCAACAAACAATGAAGAGAATTTATATACAAAATAAAAATCAAGATTTCCACTCGATTCTTTGTTTTTTTTTTATTTGTTAGGCGATCGTACATAAAAGCTCTTCAGTTTGGCAGTGGCATTGCTTTGCATTTTTAAATTGTTTGTTTAATCAGCAATATCAACAATATGTACCATATATATAATTTACCCGCACCTGTTTGATTGAACTGTTTCCAATGAGACGCAAAGAAACTTTTCTAGATTTTATGAAGTGTCAATGATGATTTTGGGGATGTAGGGTTTTGAGAGTACTGGTGCTACTTATATGTCAGAAGAGGATGTGTTGAAGGGTTCTTTAGTTTTCATTATATTTTAACGTAATTATTTTGATTGACATGTTGGAAAGAGGCGATGAAATTTCTATTAACCCTGTGATATTAATATATGTATATATACATCTGTGTGTATAACAGCTTAGTATAATCTGCGTTTTACCCAGACTTTTGTATTTTGTGAAATAATATAGTATAATAAAATAAAGTAAACTTCACTGAGATATGCATTTATATCCACATAATCCGCATATGGAAAGTGCACATGAACATACATGTATGCATTATATTCATGTTTTCTATTCTAAAACAAAAGGGTAATATGAAAAGAATGTAATGCCTTTATTAAATGTATTAGAAGATATTTTTGGAATTACATTCAAGCCAGATAACTGTTCGATTGAATACCACCCGGATACTCGACAGTCAGAGGATTAAAAAACCACCCACCGCTTTTTTAAAATTTCATATAGTGGTTGCATCAAAACATACAGAGCAGATTAGAATGTTCTCTTTTATGAAGTAAACACGTTTAATAAAAAAATTTATAGTATGCCTATCAAGGTGTAATTTTTTTGTCGTACACATTAAAAACTAGTCTTATTTGAAAGAGCGATACTTCCGGTATATTTAGGGTATTTTTTTTTATTTTACGTAACGTTCTGTTTCGAGGTATAAAGATTTATATAGAAGGACTTCAAGAGAATTCCTCAAATACAGATTTCTTATGCAAATAAGACCATTTATTTATAGGAACTTTTTTAGTGAAAACCTAAATAGATCATATACGTGTATATTATTAAGATATATCGTTCAGATTTAGTAGTACTAAAAAACCGCAAAATTAGAAACCATCTGCAGACCTCTGAAACGCAGCCGATTTTAAACTGAGTGTTTTGTTTTGAAAATATATTAAAACCAGGTTTTAAAGGTCGCATGGTCTAAGCAAAAGTAACAAATAACAGTAATAAATAACAGTTCATACAAAATTATAATTGTCCATACAAAAAAAGTATGGTTTTGGATGATAAAAAATGTTCAGTGATAATTTCGATATGACCTTAGTTCCAATCGGAAATAGAAATAAAGCCATATTGTCTGTTTAGAAATAATAAAAATTATTTACAACAAAGGAACCCATTAAAATTACATTATTAAAAAAATAAAAATTTAATGAAGTAAAACAACCCGTCAAATTTGTTATCCAAATGACCCATACACCAAATATGGAAAACAAATTTTTATGAAAAACAAACAGACTAATTTGTTTGTCTCTTAAAATACATACATATGTAATTATCCGATACACTTCTTTATGACCGCCTAACCGCCAAACAAATGTAAGCGAAATTTTTTTTCAAAATTTTCTTTTCATGCAGAAATGTATTCTGCATCAAAAATAAAATTTTGACCTCGGACTTCCGCAATGCTGGGCACCTTCAAAATTCTATACTTACATACATATCGTATCTCACATCGTCGCTGAAATGTAACCAAAGCCATAACCCTGCACTGAAACCCCAAACTAGTCAGGAAAAATACTAGGTTACAACTTTTACAAATTTTCTGACTCAAACCGAACTAGTTCGAAAATTACCAGACTTGTACCAAGTAGAAAACGATTTATTCATGCCCGGTTTTATTTGACTTCGACAGTTAAATACAATAAAGTACACAAAATATTATAACATTTATTTGGGTATATTGTAAACCATTAGAGCGAGTACATATTCAATTATACGAGACCTGTTAAGTAATGATTAATGATCATAATGATTATTAATTAAAGCATGTTTTTTTACCGTTTAATGATTAAATACCAATATTAGCTCATTTTTAATGATTAATAATTATTTAAAAATTGTTAATTAATTCATTAGTTTTAATTACATGATTATTTTCTTATTTTTGATCATTTTAAATTATTTTTGACTTTTTTCTAATTACACGATTAATATAATTATTTGATTAATTTCAACTATCAATCAACAAGCCAAACAATAGACAAAAATTAAGAATATTTAATAACTGCATGAATTATTTACTTGTTCTATTCTTATTCAAATCTCAAATTTTAAGCGTTAATTATTCCTTTTATCAAATTTTAAAAAGAAAAGACTAAAATGTGCAAAGTTAATGAATTTAATTTAATTGAATGAAAACTTTTATTTTTATTTAAGCTCACTCGAAAATGAATTAAAGTCTTTATTTTATTTTTAACTAAAAAGTTTTTTTTTGCATATCTAATATTAAAAAAATTAAAAAATATAGTATTTATTATACCTGAAGGNGCAAAGTTAATGAATTTAATTTAATTGAATGAAAACTTTTATTTTTATTTAAGCTCACTCGAAAATGAATTAAAGTCTTTATTTTATTTTTAACTAAAAAGTTTTTTTTGCATATCTAATATTAAAAAAATTAAAAAATATAGTATTTATTATACCTGAAGGCGTTTACTTGTAATTACATTTAATGAAAAATGCATTTAAATTTATGTTCGAAAGTTTGAAATATTTATGTATTCATTTTTCCTTTTAATTGATACTCAAAAAAAATTAACACTAATTATTGGCAATTCTAAGGCTGCTAAATAAAAATTTGTAATATATTAAAGTGTACTTAATCAAACGTTTTTTACTGTATATTCATGGATTCATTTTATTTTTTGACTCCCAAAGTAGTGGTTTCGGTTCAANGGCTGCTAAATAAAAATTTGTAATATATTAAAGTGTACTTAATCAAACGTATTTTACTGTATATTCATGGATTCATTTTATTTTTTGACTCCCAAAGTACTGGTTTCGGTTCATAATTGGACTAGTGTTTTTCTGTCTATTTTGAACTAGTGTGATACTAGTATATTTCTGACCGAATTTGTTGATTGTATGGAAAAAAGATAGTTGGCAGACTAGTTGGGCATGCGGTTCCTACTAGTTGTGAGGTAGTTTACAACTAGTACATTTGACTACAGAGAACTAACTAACTAACTAATTGTTTGTTGAAACTTTGAACTTGGTCACCCGACCACAATTTTGTCAAATGTAACTGGGTGACTATGTGCACTTTTTTGCTATATTACCCAATAGTAAAATTTGAAATTTGATTTACTTATTGTTCAACCAGGAATTAAATAAAGCAAATTAATGTTATTTTACCTTCCGTGTCGCCTGTGTGTATTTTTTCATGTATGGACCATTCTTAACGTTATGCATATACATTAGGGTGGTTTTAATGAATACTGACTTTAGATTTTTACAGGTGCTCACGTCTAAAAATGTGCAATTTAGTGAAAAAAATAAATTTTGAAAGTTTGAGTCGAATCGGAACATGCCTTCCCGTGCCGAAAGTACATACATGTAATTTTACCATCATTCGAAAGATACTTTTGCTGACTTTAAAGTTAATTTTAATACATTTCCTTTAAAAAAAAATGGGTAAATTGCCTCTATTATGGCACTCATAGCAAGACTCGAATTTTTCCAGATTATTTTAAAATATCCAAACCTTAACCTTAAAGAATGGCCACATTGAATAAATTTCTTTAATATTAATAGAAAAGCAAAGTGTTAATAAAAATTTTTTATTATATTTTTTCAGTTTAACAAAAAATACGACTAATTCTATAATTCACTTCTAAACAAAAACTTATCGAAAAGAAAATTCACTCTGTACATGCCTACATATATATTATATTTAATTAGTACTATTATTTTTAATATCGCACAAAGGGAAATGTCAGGGTACAGCCGCCGACAATTGGAGGCATTTTTTTTGCTCCTCATCTTTTGTAAGTGTCCTATTAAAGTCTTGAATTAGCTTAACCCCTCTTTCAGCCTTCAGATTTCTCACAAAACTTTTAAGTTTCAAAAATTCTTTATTTTCTGACCAGTTGTTAGGGCCTCAATCAAAAAATCATTTTTGGCCTTAAAATATTCGAAAAATTACAGGTTTTGATCCGAAAAAAAACTTTTCAAGAGAGACATCCTGAAACAGTTTTACTGCCTCCTTTCCAGAGACTTGTACCCTTGCGTGTCAAAATCTTGTTTGCCATTTTTCATTTAATTTCATTGGACACATTATGTGACAGTCAACAATGGCTAAAAGTGTACTTGCATTCATTAAACGATGGTCAAAAGAATTTAGTGCCCCTATATCACGAAAACCCTGCTTACAACATTTGTTAGACCCAGTGGCGGGTTTTTAATATTTGTCACCCCTGGGAAATTTAGAATTTTCCGCCCTTTTTCCGATAAGAAAAATATTTTGAGGTGAAAGTACCAGTTTTGGAACGATTAGCAGTAAATAAGTAATATTAAAATGTATGTTACTTACTATACTTTTGTTACAATTTGAGATGAAAAAGTGGTATTTGCCTTGAGTAAAGGTTTTCAACTTTTAAAGAAAGCCATCATCAACAAACCTTTTTTACTTGATAAGTTATAACCTCAAAAATACTAAATTAGTATTTTTAAATATTATCATATAAATCATTTAAAAAATACCTAACAGTGTTGTCCTGGTTTCTGCGTAATTGATTCTCAAATGTATTTCTTAAAATGTACAAACATGAATTCTACTTTCAGTATAGCTAACTTTAAAAAAAAAAAATTTTTTTCAACCCAAATTTTGCCGCCCTAGGCACCTGCATATGTTGCCTTTACGGCAAATCCGCCACTGGTTAGACCGATTTCGGAATACGGTTCGGTGGTTTGGAATCCAAGGTATAAAATTTACTCAGATAAGATAGAATCAATTCAAAAACAATTTCTACTTTGCGATATATATTTAATACCAAGTCATAAAATCTGTATCGTTCGTTCGATTTTCAAAAATGAGGTGTCACATGAAGGGCCTCGTCCTTCGAGTGTGCAACATAGCTTTAGTTCCATGAAAAGAGTTCCCACATATTAGAAAATCGTATTCAAAATTTCTCTGCCTAAAACTACGATTCGATAAATCAGTATATCAACAAATATCGATGTCTCGATAAGTTCAAAGTACTCGATGCATTGCGCTAGTTTGATAAATTTCGTTAACTCTATAAATAATGATAATTCAATAAATATCGATAAATTGATGAATTTCATTAATTGGGCGAATTTCGATAATCCCATAAATGTTTGTGGCTCGATAACTAACCATAAATTTCTACAACTAAGTTTGTGTCCATAAACCCAATAAAAGATTGATAAATTTCAATAATTTGATACGTAACGATAAAATCAGTAAGCATGGATAACTCGATGAATGTCGATAACTGTACACTTAGATGATTCAATAAATTTCGATAACTTTCGATAACTAAATTTTTTATGACTGAATTTAATTTGATTCCTATTGAAAAATTTCAACAAAATTAATAGTGACCCTAATTCATATGTATTTCTCATTATTGTTTTAATTTTCGTCTTTATCTTCAATTTTGACTTCACTTTATTTCTTAATCCTTAACATTTATTTCTTTATCATCACATTTGTCTTCATTACAAAGTTTAGTTTTAATTACAAAGTAAAACAAAATGCGAAAACATCTCAAATTAAACATGTTTCCGCAACAACCATACGCAAATACGGAAATATTTAAACCACGATTTTGGCCGCAATTTTAAACCAATTTTGAAACCTCCCCCATCTACAGAAAATTACCTTTCAGATGTTGTTCTTGGTTTTGAAATCGGTTAGGTAGAATCGCCAAACGAACGGATACAAAATTTATATTAGCGTATTAATAAATATGTAGATTTATATAAGTCCCCCAGAATAAATTGTTTAAATCCCTTTTCAATAAAACATAGACCGATTTGAACGATATAACTTCGTCAAATCCAGAAATGTGTTCTCCGGTAAATAGGGGCCGTGGAACATTTCGCATACGCTACGCTATACCTATAAACATATATACGTTAGAGTCTAACGCATACTCTACGCTATACATCTATAAGTATATAAGTCCGCCTGAACAATTTTTTTAAATCCCTTTTCAATAAAACATAGACCGATTTGAAGGATATAACTTCGTCAAATCCAGAAATGTTATCTCCGATAACTAGGGGCCGTGGAACATTTCGCATACGCTACGCTATATCTGTAAATATATATACGTTATATTATACCTATACATATATATACGTTTAAGTCTAACGCATACTCTATATGTATATAAGTCCGCCAGAATACATTTTTTAAATCCCTTATGAGCCATACTTTTAGCTTTATCGTACTTCAACTAACATATATTGATCATCACTTTCTGTGTTAAAAATCTTGTTCCATTATTAATATTAGGTGGATTAAGGTAACGATAGAATTTTTAAATTAAAATTAGTCTACTATGGTAAATTCCCTTTAGGTTCTTATCCGCTTAGCTGTTTTAGTATAGCTGCAGTTTTCCGGTATAATGCTTATTGCAGAAGTACTTTTATTCAATATACATACATGCCCATATTTCATTTAACAGCATCGCGGGATCAATAAAATGATTTAATCTTTTCATTTCGAAATGGTCTAAAGACTGTAAAGTTTCAAAAAAACACAGTTTTAAATATCCGAGTGGTCTAATAGCTGAATACATATTATCCCCCTTTTACAAAAACATTTATATATACTTTATTCTAAACACCTCCCATATATATATCTGCATACCAAATTTCAGGTTCACGTGACTTATGGTTCCCAATTTATGGCTGGTTAAAAATTGCACACCTATGGGAAGTGACACGCCCCTTTTACAAACCCATTTATATATATCTTTTTATAAGCGCCTAGCATACTATACCTGCATACCAAATTTCAGTCCCGTGTGGCTTATGGGTCCGAAGTTACAGCTGATAAAAAATTTCACGCCTATGGGAGGTGCCACGCCCCCTTGTCGAATCCCATTTTTTTTCTCCCAGGTGTCATTTCAATACTCTGTCAAAATTANACACGCCCCTTTTACAAACCCATTTATATATATCTTTTTATAAGCGCCTAGCATACTATACCTGCATACCAAATTTCAGTCCCGTGTGGCTTATGGGTCCGAAGTTACAGCTGATAAAAAATTTCACGCCTATGGGAGGTGCCACGCCCCCTTGTCGAATCCCATTTTTTTCTCCCAGGTGTCATTTCAATACTCTGTCAAAATTTNATGGTAAATTCCCTTTAGGTTCTTATCCGCTTAGCTGTTTTAGTATAGCTGCAGTTTTCCGGTATAATGCTTATTGCAGAAGTACTTTTATTCAATATACATACATGCCCATATTTCATTTAACAGCATCGCGGGATCAATAAAATGATTTAATCTTTTCATTTCGAAATGGTCTAAAGACTGTAAAGTTTCAAAAAAACACAGTTTTAAATATCCGAGTGGTCTAATAGCTGAATACATATTATCCCCCTTTTACAAAAACATTTATATATACTTTATTCTAAACACCTCCCATATATATATCTGCATACCAAATTTCAGGTTCACGTGACTTATGGTTCCCAATTTATGGCTGGTTAAAAATTGCACACCTATGGGAAGTGACACGCTCCTTTTACAAACCCATTTATATATATCTTTTTATAAGCGCCTAGCATACTATACCTGCATACCAAATTTCAGTCCCGTGTGGCTTATGGGTCCGAAGTTACAGCTGATAAAAAATTTCACGCCTATGGGAGGTGCCACGCCCCCTTGTCGAATCCCATTTTTTTTCTCCCAGGTGTCATTTCAATACTCTGTCAAAATTTCTTTCGATTCTGTCCGTCCGTTTAGGCTGCAACCTGGCACATACATACATACTTCCACAAATATATAGTAGATATATATCCTTCTCTTAGCGTAAAATAAGTTTTGGGGATATCTCGGCTACAGGGAAAACCTATCGCGTAAGTTTTAAGTCCAAATATTTCTGTTCAATTGGCTAAATTGTATTCTTAATATGAGCAAGATCGGCAAGAAAATGGAATTTTTATGAATATCCCGACCCCAGCGCCACCTAGCGATACAATTTTTAGTCGAAATATTTCCCTTTAAGATGCTGACATATGTTCCAAATATGAACGAAATCGGTTTAGTTTAGTGACATTCAATGTACAGAAAACTATGAAATTGTGAAATCGTGACGTATCAGCATTCTTCATTTTTCGGCAACAACAACAAAAAGTTTAAATTTTTTTTAATAGAAAAACCTTCCACACAGAAGGTCCAAAATAGTACTTTTTACATAATTTAAATCGGTTCAGCCGTTTGGTCAGGCATCGCGGTCATACGAAAAACATTTCATTTTTATATATACAGGGTGTCCCAGAAGTAACGTGCCAAACTTTAGGGGAAGGTAGGTGGGGTGGGTGAGCTCACTGATAAACAAAAAATTTTCAGGTAAAAGTGTCACCGGTTTTGAAATATTTAAATTTTTTCGAATTTAAAAAAAATCGTGCCTTTTCATGTGTTTTCTTTAACTGCAACTACAAACCGGGCAATACTTAGTAAATTTTTTATGTAAAATACTTCCAGATAGTTGCCTCTCCATACTCAAATGCAATGTAGTTAAAATA
>NW_016159641.1:48436-69631 GCF_001687245.7 Rhagoletis zephyria
GATTTTTTTTAAATTCGAAAAAATGTAAATATTTCAAAAACGGTGACACTTTTACCTGAAAATTTTTTGTTTATCAGGGAGCTCACCCCCCCACCTACCTTCCCCTAATGTTTGGCACGTTACTTCTGGGACACCCTGTATAGATTATTTTTGCACTAAGGTTCACTTTCTCACGGAACCGCCCAAGTGATAAGTGCTCTTTTTGTATAAACTATGCTAGTAAAAGAATTTAACAACAAATTAGATAAATACTAGTGATAAATAATGTAAAAATGTATTCACGTTTGTTAACATCCCCGCCAAGTTTCATGAGAAAATTCATGACAGTTTTGCCTTAACTCCCGAAACCGATGTAATGTTATAGGAAGTAGTCGAGATATCAAACTTTATTGAGTTAAGGGATTTTAGTGTTTTTGAAATTAATTTAATTTTGTATCAAATAACCGACAAACTGGAATGTATCGGGTATATTCCAAGTCCTACCACAGGCCTTCAGAAGTTTCTCAGCATCGAAACTAATATGGCTGAAATTAAAATAACCGCCGCTCAAGCAACTTCGTCAATAATTGCAACGTTCATATTCGCTGCTAACTAATATTTTAGCATACATTTTATTAACTTTGCATAAGAATTTTGCAAGTACACTTTTAATAACTTTACTTCGGGTCAATATTAACAGAAATTATACGCATACATACATAAATTAATTACATATACGCAAAAAATGCGTCTAATTTAATTTGCTTATCTCGAAATCAATTTCTATTTTTTTCCACATTGTTAAAGTTTTGAGTAAAAAAGTAATTTTCCAATTAAATCCTGTAATTCCGTAACAGCATAGTTCCAACTTTTTTAACAACATAACTGAAACGATTAAACACGAAACTAAAAAGCCAGTAGTTTGGGTACGTACTCCTATCTACAAAAATTTATATAAGACATTTTCATTATTTTATTTTTTTCGTGTTAAAAACACTAAAACTATCAGCGCTACCACAGTAAAGCAAATTTAGCCGTTGCAATCACAATTGCAATCAATTCCACTCAAACACGGACGAACATGTTGGGTATAGGCAGTACGTGGCAATTCACTCCAACCCTGCAAAACCGGCAAGTTGAATGAACGTCCAGTCCTGCTCATTCACTCATCCAACGTTGGTTAGGCGGTCGCAATTGAGCATTGAGCGTTTTGGCGGTATGTTCATTCGTGGCTGAGTGAAAAGACAATTAACGTTGCTCAAATTGTAAGCGAAAGAGGCGGCCGCTACTAGCAAAGCAATGAAAATCCAACAACAAAAACGAACACTGCTTTGGTTGCTTGCTATGTTAGTTTGTATTTCTCTGATAGCAGAGCTCGAAGCGGTGGCATTGTGTTTGCCCCGTCGGCGAATTTTGTTACTCAACGGTTTCAGTTATGATTTTCCACTCAGTATGCATTTGCTAGCTAGAAACATGTGCATATTGCTTTGGCCAATGTTTTTAGCTCGTCGGGCAGTTGCGCTTGAATATTCCAATTGCCGTCGCTGTAACATCGCAGGCCGTGGATATAATGAGAAAAAATATACAGGAATACAAAAATTGGATTCATTATTATAGAAGTTTGTGGGCTCGCTTTGGCGTTGTGTAATCGAGTATATTTTGCCGTGCCTGTCCATCTTTCCGGGTTCTTATCAGCGGTCTAACTGAATGCAAATGAAGCAAGAATTGAAGCTCAAGGCTTATGGTGCGTTTACGTGTTAACTGTGGGCGTACATACATATGTATGTACATATAAGGCACTTAGTGCTCTCAAATTTTATTGAAATATCTGCAACTTTGGCATTGGGCGCCAGAATTTCTCATTTTATTCTGTTGGAACCTAAATTCCAATTTAGAATTTCGGATGCGATTCTCAGTCGTTCACTTGCCCCACTGCCTGTATATTTTTGTGGCAAATTTTTAAATTTCAACCTCGCACTCAGGCCTACGTCAACTGCGTTCTACTCCCAGCTATACACTGCGTCGATCTGATCCGCTCCGCGCTACGTTTAGGTCTGAAGAGCTATGTTTTCTTTTGCTCCCGCATAGGTGGATGTGGTGGTGGTGAGGCACTGAAAGTTGTTTGTTTGCCTTTGCGGCGGTGGTGGTGGCGTTTTGCCTTTATTTTCCACATCATCGTTTTGTGGTGGAGCGAACACAGAGCGACCACAACAGAGCGGCAGAGCAGCTCAACATGAGCGCAATACAGTACTAGTTTTTCGCTGTGCTCGCTCGTCGTCGTCGGCGCCGTGGCTGTTGTCGTTTTGGCTCAGGCCGTTTCAGCGCCTTAATCGTGGCAATCGTTGTTGGGAACATAGTGAACGTAATCGACGTCAGTCAAAATACAACAAACTGGTGTTTTGATGGCGCATTCGTTCGATAGCAACGGTTTGGATTGGAGTAGCAGGCGCGCGCTTTGTTTTATTATCCATTTTATCACCATTTATTGTTATTGGCATTGTGGTGTTTGAACGCTTTATACTGCGAAACTCGCTGGATGGCGGTTAATTCTGTTGTACTCGAGGTATGCGCATTCTAGTTGGTGGCAATAATAACAACAAAAATAAGAACATAAGCAATAGTGATAGCACTAACGACAACGTCAACGACAGCAGCGTTTAGAGGCAGTGACAGCGGTTGAGTTCGTTGAATATTCCCGCTATCAGATCGCTATCACAAGGCTGCGCGGCATATCACATCGCGCCGTTCAGTGCAGTGAGGTAGAGTCGAATTGGAGTATGAAGAGTCGCGGCAGTGACGAGCAAAACTCATCAAAGTTAACGCAAACGGCTGCAGTAGCAACAGCAACAGTCGACGGGTAGACAGTCAGTGAGTTAGTCAGTTGTTCAGTAATTCAGTGCTGCGGCAGTGTTCGTAACGAAATCGCGGTTTGGTGACTTGAACGCAAATAAATTTGATTATTATTATTATTGTCGCTATTACTATTATTATAACGATTATTGTGTTGATTGTGGTTCCTATTTGTAGTATTATGCTGATGACATTTTCATGGCCCGTGCTGGTCGATAGTTTTCGGTGAAAAGTGAATTTTTAAACGCGAATGATAAATTAAAAACTTGAAAAGTTCAAAGTGGACCACAAACGAAATTTAAGTTATTTTCAAAAAAATACAAAAAATCAAATCAAATCAAAAAAATAGTAATCTAAAAATAAAAATGATTTACAGCATCAACAAATTGAGAAAGGCCAACCATATAAAAACTGCGGCGTCANAATTAAAAACTTGAAAAGTTCAAAGTGGACCACAAACGAAATTTAAGTTAATTTCAAAAAAATACAAAAAATCAAATCAAATCAAAAAAATAGTAGGTAATCTAAAAATAAAAATGATTTATAGCATCAACAAATTGAGAAAGGCCAACCATATAAAAACTGCGGCGTCTGTATATAAATAAACTAGTAATAAATTTTAAAATTAATTGTAAGTGATTATCCTCCAAAAAAAGTGGTGAGTTTTTCTCACAAAAGTACGAGGAAGTCCATAAACAACAATAAGCATCACACTGTTTATTTAAAGTTGAACAAGTTAATTTTGATTCAAACCTAATGATTAATCTTGACACTGCTCCAAAAAATCTTGCCCAAAATAAAATATTTTCAAACCTATTACTTGGTATTGAGAACTCTAAAATTTAATTAAAGGAATTTTGTGAAAATTACAAATGGAAACGAAGTATACGAAAAATAAATCAACTAAGTCTTCTTAGTCTACTGAAAGAGAAACGTTTAAAATAAAAATAATAATAATTGCGAGTGCAAAATACATAAAAATAGTTGATAGGCAATCTATGAACCGTAATGTATTTTTAGTGTTGTGAAACCTTGTGAACTTGTGTAGAAAGCAATAGCGCAGGAGTGAAGAGAATTTGAAACGCCCTTTATTGCCAAATGAATTCGTAAAGTGTATACGCCAAACAGACCGATAACTATCATAAGAATATTCAGACATAATCTCCAAAAAAAAGTGCCCCACTTCCCACAACTCCAACCCACTATCAGCCAGTTCATTGGATTTGTCTTTATTTTAAGACTACAACCGCCAAAATTCTTACCACCAGCAACATGAATTCTTACTTCGAGCAAGCTTCGGCGGGCTTTTACGGCCATCCGCATCAGGCCACAGGCATGGCCATGGGCACGGGTGGTCATCATGATCAGACAGCTACAGCGGCTGCGGCCGCCTATCGTGGCTTCCCGCTCTCGTTGGGCATGTCGCCTTATGCCAATCACCATTTACAGCGCACAACACAGGACTCGCCCTACGATGCGAGTATCACTGCAGCTTGCAATAAGATCTACAGTGACGGTGCCTACAAACAGGATTGTCTGAATATCAAGGCCGATTCCGTAGTCAATGGTTACAAGGATATTTGGAATACCAGCGCCAATGGTACCAGTGGTGGCGGCGGTGGTTCTGGTGGAGCTGGTGGCNATCTACAGTGACGGTGCCTACAAACAGGATTGTCTGAATATCAAGGCCGATTCCGTAGTCAATGGTTACAAGGATATTTGGAATACCAGCGCCAATGGTACCAGTGGTGGCGGCGGTGGTTCTGGTGGTTCAGGTGGCGGATCCAACGGATCAAACGCTAATGGACTGAATAATGCCGCTGGCGGTATGCCAGTGCGGCCATCCGCCTGCACTCCAGACTCGCGTGTTGGCGGGTATTTAGACACCTCGGGCGGCAGCCCAGTTAGCCATCGGGGTGGCAGTGGTGGTGGTAGCGGCGGCACGGGAGTTGTTGGTGGCGGCCAAGGTGGCGGTGGTGGGGTTGGAAGCGTAGGTGGTGTTGGTGGTGGTGTGGGCGGCGTTGGCGGCGCAGGCACCGCTTGGAATGCAAATTGCACAATTTCCGGCGCCGCAGCAGCACAGAGCGCTAGCAGTTTACATCAGGCCACCAATCACACATTTTACCCCTGGATGGCTATCGCAGGTAAGTCTCCTTCAATTTGATTTGATAGATTGAAAATTTCGTACAAATATAATGAAGTGGAAACAGTCAAAAATTGTATTGATAGCGTTCCAAATCAATAGCAACAGTTAACTGTAGATTGCTGTTACTCCGATTGTCAGATTTTATAATAGGCACTCGAAACGCCTAAGGCACCAAAGATTTAACATGACTGGGAATCAATTACTTCGTCACTGTTGCTTTGTTCAACCCTTCTCTGAGTAATGAATTTGTTTTAACTGGTTACGCAACGTCTGCTGACTGCAATCAACTATGTCCATACTTACATATGTGCATACATAAATAGCATACAAGCTTTGCTTCAAGCGTGACAGGTGAAGAACGATGGTACAACCGTTTACAACTACTGTAGTATGCGCAATCCATTTGCAGAATGATCTTTCGATTGTTCGCTTAGGAAGTTTTAGTTGTATCTATATTTAGTGGGTGCGTTGATAGCTTCTGCTGCCTAAAGAAAATTCTCTGGCCGCATGCAGGTAGCGCTTAAGCCGATATAAGAAAGAGTTGAGTTATGAATAATGTGACCAACCGTACTTCTTTCGGAAGTACAGTTCTTCTTTTTGAGTCGTTGTACTTCGTACTTCGAAGTAGAGCATCTTATTTGATTTTTTTTCAAATTATTCGTTTTCTAAAATGTTAAATATTTTTAATTTATTCTCACAAAAAATATTNATAATGTGACCAACCGTACTTCTTTCGGAAGTACAGTTCTTCTTTTTGAGCCGTTGTACTTCGTACTTCGAAGTAGAGCATCTTATTTGATTTTTTTTTCAAATTATTCGTTTTCTAAAATGTTAAATATTTTTAATTTATTCTCACAAAAAATATAAATTGTCAAAATCTTTTCGCATGTGAAACTTTTTCCCATACAAAACAAGCGATTGAAAAGAAACCTTTGGGGCGTTCAACTAACTCCGCAGCACAAACGCTGGGCCTTGCATATGATAGATCAATGCTTCGAGAAGCAAACAAAATTTACTAAGAAAGCAAGTCGCACAAATTTTTTTTTCAAATTTAATTTTTAATTTTCACCTAAAATCAGAACTGTTTTTGACACTTTAGATAAGAAAAGCAACACTCTAATACCTGTTTGATATGCCTTGGTATTACCTTTTAAGTTGAAATTTCTTTAACTGTTTCAAAAAATTTCGAAAGGTTAGTCATCTCAGTTAAGGAATATACTCATATAGATCGTCATATAAATTATGACTTTCAATCACTTAACTTCTCTAGCTGACAAATTTCATTATAAATGGCTTACGGTTGCCAGACGTACTGATTTTATCAGTACAGTACTGATTTTTCAACTCCTGTACTGATTTTATTCATTTCTTCAATCAGTACGCCAATGTCCTGATTTTTCAAAATTTGTGCTGATTTGTACTGAATTTTCTATTCAAACAAAATACTTTAGTATTTTCTTAAGGTTTTTACACAACGTTGGAACTTCCTTAAACTGTACTGTAAAAAATAAGAAGAAAATAATTTAATTATAGTTGACATGTTTTAGATAATGTTTTGTTTGATATGCCCAAGAAATTAATACAACAAAAGGATCAATCGTTTTATGGGCATATCGCCGGGTCGTTACGTACCAGTTGCGATAATATGATGGAGCTTACATTATTTAAAAAGAAGGCTTAAATTTTTCTCGAGTGTTGANGAAGCAAACAAAATTTACTAAGAAAGCAAGTCGCACAAATTTTTTTTTCAAATTTAATTTTTAATTTTCACCTAAAATCAGAACTGTTTTTGACACTTTAGATAAGAAAAGCAACACTCTAATACCTGTTTGATATGCCTTGGTATTACCTTTTAAGTTGAAATTTCTTTAACTGTTTCAAAAAATTTCGAAAGGTTAGTCATCTCAGTTAAGGAATATACTCATATAGATCGTCATATAAATTATGACTTTCAATCACTTAACTTCTCTAGCTGACAAATTTCATTATAAATGGCTTACGGTTGCCAGACGTACTGATTTTATCAGTACAGTACTGATTTTTCAACTCCTGTACTGATTTTATTCATTTCTTCAATCAGTACGCCAATGTCCTGATTTTTCAAAATTTGTGCTGATTTGTACTGAATTTTCTATTCAAACAAAATACTTTAGTATTTTCTTAAGGTTTTTACACAACGTTGGAACTTCCTTAAACTGCACTGTAAAAAATAAGAAGAAAATAATTTAATTATAGTTGACATGTTTTAGATAATGTTTTGTTTGATATGCCCAAGAAATTAATATAACAAAAGGATCAATCGTTTTATGGGCATATCGCCGGGTCGTTACGTACCAGTTGCGATAATATGATGGAGCCTACATTATTTAAAAAGAAGGCTTAAATTTTTCTCGAGTGTTGATAATTATCTCGAAAATAACTTTCAGTTTAATAACAATGAATTTCAATATTCGAATGGCTTTTGCCTATAACCTACATGTCCTTTTTCTTAATTTCCTGACTGTAAAAGAGTTTTGCATACAAGCNTTTTAAGTTGAAATTTCTTTAACTGTTTCAAAAAATTTCAAAAGGTTAGTCATCTCAGTTAAGGAAGATACTCATATAGATCGTCATATAAATTATGACTTTCAATCACTTAACTTCTCTAGCTGACAAATTTCATTATAAATGGCTTACGGTTGCCAGACGTACTGATTTTATCAGTACAGTACTGATTTTTCAACTCCTGTACTGATTTTATTCATTTCTTCAATCAGTACGCCAATGTCCTGATTTTTCAAAATTTGTGCTGATTTGTACTGAATTTTCTATTCAAACAAAATACTTTAGTATTTTCTTAAGGTTTTTACACAACGTTGGAACTTCCTTAAACTGTACTGTAAAAAATAAGAAGAAAATAATTTAATTATAGTTGACATGTTTTAGATAATGTTTTGTTTGATATGCCCAAGAAATTAATACAACAAAAGGATCAATCGTTTTATGGGCATATCGCCGGGTCGTTACGTACCAGTTGCGATAATATGATGGAGCTTACATTATTTAAAAAGAAGGCTTAAATTTTTCTCGAGTGTTGATAATTATCTCGAAAATAACTTTCAGTTTAATAACAATAAATTTCAATATTCGAATGGCTTTTGCCTATAACCTACATGTCCTTTTTCTTAATTTCCTGACTGTAAAAGAGTTTTGCATACAAGCCATAGAGTTAGATACTCCTTTTAGCGAATTCTTAGTCTTTCACAGTTTTTGCGTAGTTGAAAAATTATTTAGGCCATGAGGAAATATAGATAACCTCCTTAAAACGTGGTACTTTTTTACAGTATGAGAGGATCTTAAGAATAAAGTTTGTTTCCTGGCGCAAAGAGAGAAACCGGCTTCTAATTAAAATTTTTGGAAGTGAACTTCAAATTAAAAGTAATTTTAAAATGAAATGTATAGAATTCTTTGACTATTTAAACACTGAATATGGAAATGATCTCATTATTTCTATTCAAAAATGTCATATATATAAAATAATTTGATGATGTGTACATTCATGTTAAAATGAATAACATTTTTTTATTTTATGAACTAGTAGTGAACCCGTATGGCGTTTTTATTTAAATTTTTTTTTATAAAAAAAAGTTTTTTTTCCTTTTAAATGTTTTTTCTCAGATTTATACATACGAAGTATACAAATAACATATCAAAAGAAAGCGGGTTTAATCACGTTTACGACGATATTAATTTTTTCAAATCAGTTCAAACTTGTTTGAAATATAAGGTTTTTAATTTTTCGAAGACCCGACCTTTGACCCCTTATAGCACTTGTAACATAGAAAAAGTTATATATCGTTTAAATAAGAGAAATGGGCGCACCACGACTATGTTTTTAATTTTTTAGTAGTTCACATACAGTAATTAAAAATAATTTTTTACCAAAGGTCCAATTTCGAACTTCGAACGGGGAAATTACTTTTTTAACTAGGACCCAATCTTTTAAAAAAGTTGGTTTGGTCCAATACCCAGAAAAAAGTTGATTTTGTCGTACTGTGCTATCCAAAAAGACACAAATATAAAATAATTTATTGGCTCCTGTGTATGATGTGTATGAATAACACTTTTATTTTTTATGAACTATATTTTATTTATGTACCAAAATATTGTTAAAAACAAGAACTCAGGCGTTTTAAATTATTTTCTGTTACTTACATTCATAATTTTGCTTTGAATAAAAATGTACTGAAAAGTACTGATTTTTTTAGCATGAAAAAGTCTAATGTACTGATTTCGCGCATGTAAAATCTGGCAACCCTAAAATGGCTACTCAATAAAGAAAAATTAAAAGGTGTTTGGGAGTTTAAAAATTCTGTGGCGAATCTTACTTGCTCGTGTGGATATTCAGAAACGACAGTATCGATGCCATTGTGAATATTTTCTTATCGGGACATATTAACCTTATTAACTATCGTACAGTGCTTATTTTTTGGACACGAAATTGCTCAATCCTTCAAATGGTTTTGATTACTTACACCAGGCTTAGGTTGAACGACCCGGTCGACTAAATTTACATTTCGCAAAATAGACTCTTACTGAACTTATCTTAATTTTTGAGTCTGGGGAGAGGTCTCGATCTTCTCTAACCCACAAAAGAAGTTTGAAATAATCTCACATTTATTTAAAACAGTTCGTTGTCAATGATTTTTTAAGTTTCCCACCATTTTAAAACCATATACATATGTAAAATTTAAAACAAAAAAATTGAATTGTTCAAAAATATTGTTCCCAGCATACCATAAGGGGCTTTACGGTTTTTCAAAATGTTCTTAAATTTTTTTTATAATTGATAAGGATTAGAGTATTTTCATCATGATTTACATATTATTCAGTAAAACACATAAAAACAGAATGTCCTGAATTAAATCGAAAAATATTTTTTATCTTGTTTAAAATACGTTCCTTTTAGGTTTGGAACCACTTTCCGCCCGCTCTATGGAACTCTTTTCAAATCCATCATATTTTCTTTTAAATATATCCGAAAAGTTCTAAAGTTAGAAAAAAGAAATTTTTATGCATTATTGTTTACCTCTAAATTCATTTGAAACTGCCATAACGTCAACAGGTTTTTTGAGGTGTTCCTCTTCAGGAATATTCGGAAACGACGATCAGTTTATTTTTGTTTGAAAATGTCTTTTTCAATTCACGATTAAAAAAAAAAACTTGGACTCCCTTCTCACTCCATATTCGGAGCGCTCCGAAAGCACTCATTCGAGGTGTTGCTGCGGGCGTCCTTTTTTACTCCATATTCAGAGCGCTCCGCAGTTGCTGCCTATTGAAATGAACGTAGCAATGCTTTGTTCAATGTAAAACTCAAAAATTTTTTCCATGGAAATATTCAAAAAAGTGGTCTAATGATTTCAAATCTGAAATGTTCGTGCGAAGTTTCAGATCGGGCACTTTAATTTGATACATGACTTATCTCTGTACGATTAGTAGATCGTTGGGAATAAGCGCCTTATCTTAGAATAATAAATTGTATAGATTTTTAATTAATGAATGAAAATATACATAGCGACCTTGGTATACCGATGGTTAAATCTGTAATCGACAGCAGCAGAGAAAAATACAAAATAAAACTGCGTAACCACCCAAATCCACTGGCAAGTGGCCTGTGCAGCACAACAAATATAACAAATAGATCTGCGAAGAAGAGATCTACCAGCCTTTAATTGAGCGACGTTAAACCAACAGGGCTTAACCCCAGGGTTTGAGCTACATTATTGTAAAATTAGACGTAAGATTTTTAAACTTGTTGTTAGGCTAATAGATGTAAAATAAGCAGATCCAACAAATAAATGCAAGTATAATTTAAAAAAAAAAAATTTTTAATTAATAAAATTTATTTGTCACACTGTTTGTTATACACTGTCACTTTTTTTGTATACTCTGATTTTACAATTTTCTCATTACTTTCATACTATTTTTGGTTTTCAGTTTCTGTACTTCTTTGAGCTATGAAATAGTTGGTCACATTAGTTATGAATGGCCTCCTGTTCTGTATTCGAAGCTGCACTCCTGAATCTAGCAGGCATGATTCTCCGATGAATTAAAAAGAACTTATTAATAAATACGCAATCGTCTGAACGAGAAAATATAAGCTTTCACTTTTGCATTATTCGCCTATTCTAGTCATGGGATCTTGTATTTTTCAATCATTTATTATATCATTTATAATTACTAGTAGAAACGTCGCAAAAGTCATCATTATTTATTATTATCTTCAAAGCCGTTTTATAGATTTTTTTTTATTTTTTTTTGGATTATGACACTTGCAGCAAATGTGTGATATTTACTGTATATGCGGTTCGTGAAAAACTCAATGCTGAAATGTATAAAAAATTTATGTTGGAATGTTTTAAAATCAATATTGGCTCGTCCTAGTGAATTGCAGTATTCTCCAAGACTATATTTCGTGAACTAAAAATTTTTCGTTTTTTTTTTGATGAACAGGAAAATATATTATTTTTTTTATAATTGAAAAAATTAAAACTGTTCTCGGTTTGTCGTAAACATTAAGAAATACACATTCATCAGATAAGAAAAAATATATATTTTTTATTGAAGATGCTATAATTTAATATAGTAGAATAATTACAAATTTCAATAAATACTGTAATAAACTACTACAACGTAGTAGGTATTCAATTCTGTGTATGAGCCGATATAAACTTAACAAAAACCAAGTAAAAAGTCTAAGTTCGGGCGTAGCCGAACATTAAATACATGGCGCAAGCAATGATGCCAGACATTCTCTGTTAAATTACCCACGAAAATGGGGAAATAATCCCTCAATTACGTACATCTTAAAAATTTATCCCACAAAATGCCCAAAGAATTGAAAGCATTTATTTCAGTAGCAAAAAAGTAACAATCATGTTACCTTAATATACAACATCCACTACATTCATAAATTAGCTTCAGTGTTTATTAAAATCCAAGATTTTGAAAAAAAATGTTTTTTGTGTTTTTATGGTTGAATACTTACTGGCAATTCCTAAAACTATCACTTTTACAAATTATTTGCATTGCGTGAGCGGATGTGATTTTTGGTGACCTTAATGTTGAAGCACTTGACTTTTTTGATTCAAAAGCAACCGTTATTTTATAAACATATGTACATACACTATTTAACATTTCCTCAAATAATTTGTTCCGCTTTTTACATTTAACACCAGCTACAATTGAAAAGACTCTTTCTTAATCAGCTCTTCAATTGGTTAAAGGGAGAAAAATTTCAAAATTGTCCTTATAATAATTTTACATTTATATTATTTTATACATAATTTTACTCCACATCACATCTTCAGAACGGTTAATTACGTAAGAGTGTCGATTATTCTTGAATATTAATTAATTATGCATCGAAATCCCTTTTTAATTTGAAATGTCCCTTTTAATTTTGCTGCAAAATATCCCTCAAATGTGGAAATTAATTACCCACAATCTGGCATCACCGGGCGTAAGTATTTAATATGGCTTTTTCACATTTTCAAAATGACCACTACATGGTAACCAATATAATATTTTTAGTAGTTTTTTACGATTCAGAAACCTCATATTTATTTGATCCAAATCATGATCAAGTATGGGAATACGTGTGAATCCCGCCATGTACAGGATTTGTAAGGTGCCTGAAATATCAGAAAATATCATATATAGAAAGTGCTAATTGATCACAAAATAATGATAGACTAATGATTTTGTTGAGTTTGTTAACCGATTTTTTATATAAGTATAAAACAAATTAAATTAATTATAGAGACGAATATTTTTTGATATCTCCGCTAGAAACTGCCCCTTCGTTATAGGCTTTTATACGCTAAAGTAACCATACATGGAAAACTCTCAATTGATTCCATGCTTTTAAATTAATACAATTTATATACAGTGCATTTTCAGTCCTGGGCCCGGAGTTTTCTCTCGATGGCCCTGAGTATATGGTCCTGCCCTAGGACATCGCAATGTTAATTAGTTCATATTTTTTGTATGCATTTCGGTTAATTTTGGAGTAAGTACTCCTTGGCCCTTACACACGCTATACTTGCCTTGGCAACAGCGTGAAAGTGGATTTCGGTCGCAGCGAAGCGGGACGGGTATTTTTTTTCTAGTTCATATGTATAATATGTAAATATTAGGATGCTTCACCAAAAAAGGTTGCGGTTTCTCCGCCGGAGTTATAAGATTTATTATAGTTTAAAGTTTCCGCCAAAATATTTCGGAAAAATAAGAAGATTTGAGTGAGCTTTACTGATTTGATTAAACCTCAAAAAATCTCATTATTTTGATTACGTTGATAAAATTTTTAAACGTTTTTATGCATACCTTTTAAGCGTAAGCTCTTCCATCACCTGAGGTGATTTTTTTAAAAACTTTTATTAAGGCTCATTTTATTTATAAAAACCCCCATTTATTCGGAATAATATTGACACTTCCGAGATTATTGAGGATTTCGCCGTATATAAGCCAAAGAAAAATGAATTTTAGTTCCAAAAATAAATAACGTTTTGTAGCTAGCTTTTTCTTATTATGCAATTTTGGAAATACAAGCATGTGTCGACTCCATCGATAAGTATCGGACCAATTATAAAACAAATTATTTTTCTTTACGTTCCTAAAGAATCTTCTAAATAAAATCGGAGTGTAAAAACGGTTTTTAGTTATACAATAGAGTTTCAGCGCAAAACGGAGACTTTCAAAAATCATGGCAAATAGTAAATGTAATATTTGAAAATGCATTAGGCGTTGAGAAAAATGTGTGCTCCTCATTGGAAGTAAACTGTAACAATTTGAATTTGAATTTGATTTTTGTCACTCGTTATTATCAAAAAGGTAATAATTTAAGTTCCTTTCCATTTTGCGCTTTCAGCAATTACTAAATTGTTCTTATTTGTTTATATACATATTAATTATACACTAAATATAAAAAATAAGAACTTTTACAGCTGCGTGCCTTTGAAAATATAACAAATATTGTCTGAATAGGTCTTTGCGTGAATGGCTTCAAATTTCTAATTTTTTTGATAGCACACTGACAGACTAAAACATAAGAGGTTGGCATTAAGCGTGATAGTTAGATAACATTCTTAAAAAAATTCTTTTAAAATCCTAAATACATAAAATAATTTTTGTCTAAAATACGGCCATGAATATATAGGTGTGTATGTAAAGGACTTTCAGATCTTTGCGCAGTGCGGTTAACGGATTTTTAAATATATACTAAAAAATGATGTGTTCAATGGATCTTAAGCGAAAATTAGGTTTTCATATTTTTTTTGGAAACTGGGCGTCGCCCGCCACTTATGTTAAATATTTGTATGTCGAAACCCACTTCTCCAAACTGTACCAAATTTGATATACACATTGCGCCTGACCTTCTTAAATACTGTCTTGGTTTTTTTATTAAATCGGATAAAAGCCACGCCCTCTAGAAATTTCGCTAACATTAAGTTTTCAAAAATTATCGTTTTTTACTCATAACTCTTTAAGCATTTGAAGAAATGAATCACACCATAATTTAATGTTTCCTCAACGGATTTAAAACAATTTGATGTATAATTTAATTTTGTGCGTTCAATTTAAAAATTTACGATTTTTTAGCGTTGAATCGCACGGTTCCGGAGATTTGCCCATATGGCAGCGAGGAAAAGACAGTTTTCAAAAAAGGATCTCTATTCAAATATAAGATTTGTTCATTTATTGTAGATAATGTACAAAGAATCTCCTGTCATCACACAAACAGTCAGAGCATACTCTACTTGGCAACACGTCTCTGTTGTCAGGAACAAGTTTGAAAAAGTAGACGACTTCGTTTATTTGGGTACGAGCATTAACACCAATAATAATGTCAGCCTTGAAATCCAACGGAGAATCACTCTTGCTAACAAGTGCTATGTACTTTGGACTGAGTAGGCAATTGAGAAGTAAAAAAGTCGTACAAAGATCACACTCTATAACTCACTCATCATGCTTGTGCTGGTGTATGGCGCGGAGGTATGGACAATGAAAACATCTGATGAAGCGGCTCTTGGAGTTTTGGAAAGAACGATTCTGCAAAAGGTTTAGGGGCCTTTACGCGTTGGCGATGGCGAATGCCGCAGACGATTTAACAAAGAGCTGTATAAGCTTTACAATGATTTAGACATAGTGCAGCGAATTAAAATTCAGCGGCTCCGCTGGCTTGGCCATGTCGTTCGAATGGACAGAAACTCTCCTGCTCGGAAAGTATTTAACGCGGGCCGCGATGCTGGTAACATAGGAATAGGATGGCCTCCTCTGCGTTGGAAAGACCAGATGTAGAAGGACGCGGCTTCACTTGGCATTTCAAATCGGCGTCAGTTGGCACAGAAGAGATTTGACTGGCGTGCTGTTTTCGGCCACAATCGCTTAGGCCAATAAAGAAGAACAATAAATGTACAAAATTTTAATTAACCGCAATAAAATTAAATTTATTAACCGACTTCAAAAAAGGAGGAGGTTATCAATTTGTCGGAATATTTTTTTATTTTTTTTATGTATGTTACCGCATAACTTTTGGCCGCGTCACCCGATTTCGTGCAGTATCTCAGAAGTGGTCCCATACTAATCTGGTTTAGATCCGATCATTGGATCTTGAAAAAATAACGGTACTCCTGAATTTTTATATGAGACTTGAAGTCGGCTTTGTTTTTTGCTTAAAAATTACTTGTTTTATTATTAACCATTTTCTCGTGTGATTTACTTATTTCCGGATTTCCGAGCATCCAATTATCCGAGGTGGCTTTGGTCCTGACTCCATTGTATCTCGACTTCAGCGCCTCCCTATGCAAAATGCATAATTTGTTAGATTAAAATAAACACTGAATATATTTTTAATATATATTATATTCGTACGTAAATTTTAAATGATAACTTGATTTCAAAGTATGTGTATAAATCATACTTCGATTTGTGATATGAATTTAAATATTTGATAATTATAATTACATATTCAAATTAAAGATTGATGATTTTTAATCGTTCAGAGACAAACAAAGAGAAATTTATTTTTTGAAGTTAATAAATTCAGCTTAGCCAATGAGCTATATATGTATCCTCAAGCTTTGAATGCATTTATACATATATCTTGCACATTTTTTTGTTTTCAAATAAATCATTTAAAGAATAGCTCTGCTGGAATGATTATAACTTAAATTCAAATTTGTACATATTTATATATATTAATGCATTAATTTGAAGGTACATATGTATATTTATAACAGCCACATATGCATGTATCTTCTTATGTATATTGTACATACTATGAGTATATGAATTTGTATAATTGTCAAATTTAGATTGGCCACGAAAACTCACTAGAACAAAGTACAAGTATTTAAGTGATTTCATTTTGGAAGAATAATTTTGCTTCGGACAGTACATTACGCACTGTGCTGCGAATTAAACACAACACTTTATTACTTTGTCTATATTTGAAACATGCTTTATAACAAAAGACATTAAAAACAAAATTTTCACACCTTTTACGGAGTCGACCAAATTCCTTTCCTTTGTTTTCCCTTTGGCGCGTTGACATTTTATTCTGCTCTTTAATTTTTTTATTTTTAAATTTTGGCTGAGCCATTTTCATTTTCCCAGTTGCAACGATCATTTGCAGTTACTATATATGTACATATATATGTACATATGTTCGTAGTACATGTATAAATTAAGAATTGTGTTCCGATGTGATCTGTAGATACGTGCATATGCATGTTGTTGTATATTTTTTAGTCAGATGCACAGAGGGCGCGCAGTGGGAATTGTCATAAAAACGCTCAGAGTTGAACCGTAATTTGTCCAAAAGGTAGCAGCTAATGTGTCACCAACGGCAAATACCAGCAAAAGAAAATGTCACACTTTTAGCGGCAACAGTGCTGCAGAATTACACACTCAACACCCAAATAAAAACAATGTCAGCAATAAAGTGGAAAAATTATGACAACAACAGCAACGAGCACAAGTTTAGCTGCACCGATGATACTCCGCCAGGCTACCGATCAAGTGGCCAACAATACAACATCATCACAGACCCATGCGGTAGCATCGAGGTGTTCCTCTTTAGAGTGGAGCAAATTTATCACGCTGTGCAAAGCGTTTAGTTGTAGTGCCGCAGTAGCATGCAACTCAGCTCCAGTAAAACATCTTTGCGACTTATTACTCTTAACTGCACCGTTTTATGTAATTATTGCCAACCCTTCCGCATTTTGCCACGCAGCAACATAGCGCAAACGACCATGTTAAACGTGGCACAAAGTATTAGGATCTGTGGCCTGCTGGAAAGGATGCATAAACTTCTACCAACAAATCCTTGACACTGCAAAATGTTGCAATAATATTACATTTATTGCAACGTAGCAGGTGACTGAGATGTGTTTAAAAACTGTTCAACTAATGAGACTTCTAAAATTTAATATATGGTCAATATGAGTATTTTAAAGAAAGAGGTATAGTAGATACAAATAACTTTATTAAATTCAAAAAGTGATGACAGCGGGCATTTTTAGGATTTGGTCCCTGAACCCTTCAACTTTTTTGTTGTTAAAAAGAAAACGGTATTTTCGTATGTGATGCACTCATCTCTACTTTACCTTATTATTTTTTATCCGGTTTTAGAAATCAAATGTGTTTTGGAAAGACCTTTAAAATTACATACTGTACATATACATACCCTGCACGGAGTGACGTTAGCTTATACCTAACTTTAGTCTGTTTACGCGAACACTAGTGCTAACTATTAACTGAATATTTCATTTGAAAAAGCTAACTACTTTTGTGGTGGGTCCGGCGAGTGAGGATTAATGTACAAAATATTCATGATGTACAGTGGTCGAAAAAATTATAGCCGCACGACATATTGACAAGTATTAACATATAACTTTTTCTTGTTATTTAATTTTTGTAATTTGCTTATAAAAATAATAATTCTTTAACAAAACCCATATACATCCACGTTTAAAATTTTGTACAATATTAAAAAAAATTAACAAACTTTTTTAAAATTTTCGAGGTTTTTAATTAGATTTCTTCGAAATTTTCTGAGTATGCAATTTTGTAGTCCATTGAATTCTAGTGGAATAAACAATTAATTTTTATATGGAAAAAATCCGTAGCATCTTCGACAAAAGAAATTCTAAAAAATCAAGCTATTTGAAACGTGTACTTTATTCTATTCAATGGACTAAAAAACTGCATATCTACTCAAAATCTTTTTAAGAAATCTAAATCAAAAGCTCAAACTTTTTGTTGAATATATATTTTTTTTAATATTACACAAAATTGGAACTTAAACTATATTTTTATAAACCAAAAAATTAAATTAAACTAAATAACAAAAAAATAATATGTTAAAACTTGCCAACATATCGCACACGATCTTGAAAAGGGACACAACTCAAAATTTGGATTTGTTGAAATTATGCAATAAAAATTTACACAGAGGTTTCATTAACCTTTAAGCAAAAGCTGGAACAAATTTTTGTTATAAGTTGTTGGAAAAACCAAAGGTACAGTCTCCTTTGCCCATGTTAATCATTTGTGTTTCGAAAAAGTTTTTCGCATTTTCTGACGAACGTGTCATTTTGAGGTGTTTCACTTTTGAAGAGCGTGTGGGACCACTGTGCTAAACTGAAATATATCGTACAATTGCATCCAAAATTGTCGGAAGGGGTACCAATTGACGCAATTCGATCCTCATAATCATATTCCGATGGCGGAAGTCGATTCGACTAACAAAAATCGTGTGTCGCTACGTACCTCTCTATGAAGTAATTTACCTTTTTGTTTCTTATACGTAACAGAGAAGAGAATATGTATTTAATATTTTGTTAATGTGTTTTAAAAAATATAAAGAATTAAAGATCACAAAATGTATTGTCCTTTTTAACAGTTTTATGTTTGTTATTTAAATACAAAGTTGGTGTTAGTCGTTTTGACTAATAAGCCCGCAGACAGCGTCAAAAGAGCGAAGCACTTCCAGGGTGGAAGTTATTCACAGAAAACCTTTATAGGGTATAGATCCTTTGTAAGAGAAATTACTCGGTCCAAAACATACTAAATCACCAGTTTTTACCTTCAAAACACCAGTAAGATATATTACTAAACTAAATTATTCAAAGAGTACCATGATTTTACAATAAAAGTTTATTTTGTTATTAAATGAGTGTTTGCGAATTGAAACGAGAATATGCAAAATGGTGTACCGTGTTATCTCTCCAATGACATATATTTGGTAGCAGTGCTGTCATTTGCTAATTTTGGAGTGAAATATTTCCGAGTGATTTGGGAGGAAAAGTGAGGTTATTATCGTTCTGACTATTTTGAAACACAATTATGACCGTGGAGCTATTCGATTTAATTTATTTATTAGCTGATTGTTTAATCGATAATTTTTTATATCAAAGTATTTCAATAAACAAGCACATGCACCGATTCCAAATATTTAATAGGCGTCCTTTTTAGCAGTATTTTGCGAAATTGAAAACATGAATTGGTTTCCTATGTTTTTTGGTATGTGGCTAATGGCCATATGCGCCGGAGCTATTTGAGAAGCCGGCGTCGCCGCCGCCGCTGATTATTTCTAATCCGCAATACCTATCGGCGTAAACCTCTAGTTCGAATTCCGTCAGACATAACATAAAAATTATAATATAAAATTTCGAACTTCATTTTATTTGTTCTGAATTCGAAAAAGAATTTGTGCAGTGCAGAAAAAAAAAATGTATTCAAAGTAGTTTTTTTTCAATTCAATTTGAGGATTTTTATATAGAAACTTGTAAAGGAAACAAACTCCAGATTGCGTCTGCATGACTGCTGCACGACTTTATAACTCACTTTAAGTTGGTTTTGTCATAGCTTATTAAAAGTGAGGTATTTACCGAGAAACAAATTGGGTTTTTTAAGGTTTACATGATGAAAACAAACAATCCAAGTCAAACAATAGATATAAGTATGTTTACATACATACATATATAAGTATGTATGTATACCTTATATCTATTGTTTGACTTGGATTGTTTGTTTTCTGAAACATATATAAGTATGTATGTATACATACTTATATCTATTGTTTGACTTGGATTGTTTGTTTTCATCGTGTAAACCTAAAAAAACCCAATTTTTTTATCTTTTCATATTTGGTCATTCTTTTTTTGCAAAAACTTCAATGAAACATGTTCTAAAAGTACATTTTTTAATGAAAAATTGTTGCTCTATTCACGGATATCGGATACAAATGGTTGAAGTTATGCAGGATTTCTTAAACATGACCTTGTGTTTGTATTTATTGTATGTATTAACTGTAAACTTAGCAACACATTGGCTTATCAAAAAGTTTTGGAAATTTAGCGCGGCAACGGCTCTTATATCAAATAAATATGTGTATCTCGTAAATCACTTCACTAATAATTTGATACACACATTGCGCATTTCAAGATCGTGCTTAAGGTCGAACACTGTGAATACTAAACTTTCTACAGATTAGTGCTGTGGGCGGTGCCATGCCCAATTTTCAAAAAATTTTGTGAATTGTTAGGAGGGTTCAGAAATTATAAGAAGTTTTTTTCATGTTGTATTCCTACAAATCGGCTGCTGTGGTGTAGTGGTTAGCAGTGGGCGCTACCATTTCGCAGGGCCTGGGTTCAAGCTCAGTTTCCGACCAACATCAGAAAAAAAAAAACATTTTTTTAATAGCGGTCTAATAGCAATCGCCTTTGTGTGACAACATCAAGGCGCACACCACAAATGGGAGGAGAACACGATCACTAACATATTATGCAAGTCCGAATCTAATATCTATATATTAATACGCTAACGAATTCCCATACAAATGTATTCCTCCCGAATGCTCCTATGTTGATTGTTTTTCCGGTGAGTGGCGCATTATCGAATTATTTATCCCAATACATTTTACTTATTCAAATTCTAAACACACGTTAACAGCATTAGGATAAATATACCTGCAAAAAATTGGGCCAATAGATGGCTCCAGAGTCGACGTTTTTAAATTTTTGTATGAACCTATTCTTTCTTCTGTTCCTACGATTATAAAATTATTTAACAGAATCAATTTATACCACTCCACCTAACAATAGGTGTGTATAGTAACAACAAGTAAGTTTTAGCAAAAAACAAAACCAACTTCAATTTTCATATAAAAATATAGA